>NC_135708.1:13282464-13373303 GCF_964276395.1 Gasterosteus aculeatus
TGTTGCAGTGCAAATTCCACAATTACAAAACAGAATTGTTTTGTGGATAAAAGTTAAACAAACTTATTTCCGTTACCCTCACAGAAAGTACCGTGTAATATATCTATCCATATAGTTTGGAACGGCGCCACCTACCCATTGGCACGCCATGCTGGCCGAAAACGGTACTGCACCTGCTCTTGCTTGAACCCTGCATCCATCCGAATTCCACTCCGTCCTAGAATTCCACTCGCCACAACGTGATGGTTCAAAATGACAGAGCTCGATTGGCCGGTGTGTCCTGTCGACAAGTAGAACACCTAATCAGTGGTATAATGAGCCCTGTGGCTAAGACAAATGTGACGTAGCCCTAGGGTCATCCCACCAATCAGCACATACAATGATACAAGTGACTTTTTTTATGAATATGTCTTGATATTTCATATTCCGCAGCGGTTTTGGAGATTACCCACAATGCATCTGGGGCAGTTTTGGCCTCTTTCAGACCCAATAACGTAAAAGCTAAAGCAATTTGCAAGTTGGAAAACGGCTTCTGGGGCGTCACCGAGCCAAGCACAGTCTCCCAGACGTCAAAATCGCCCCCCAAAAATGTACTGCACCTTGACTGAGACAAGGACTTGCCCAGAGGGCTTTAAATACCTCTCGAGTTCCAAGTTCATTTAGCGGATGGCGCCCCAGCGTAGTTCCCAGTGTGGTGCGGCGGTCTCGTAGTCTGCACGTGACCGTTCGCTCACACACCTAGTGGCCAATAGGTGTGTGAGGGTAAATGGAGCGTTGCAACTACGCCTCTGGATCGTTCCGCACGTCCACTAACATAACAGGCGCGTACTGCATTTTTTGACTACTTGATTGGGTTTTTAGTGGTATTGTAATAATAATAACTTGCTCAATTTTTTGCCGATTTGGAAACGGTTTGCTTTGTCATCAACGTAACAGGTCTACTTGTGGCACTGCATACGTATGAATAATGTTCTGTTCACTATCATTTTCGTGTGAAAAGCCATGGTTATACCCATTCATAAGTATCACCAATACATACATCTCTGTACAGGGTGGGGATTTCAACATGCAGCATTTCCTGATGCACATTTCTAAAGGGAAACCGTGTGCCTTTTTTAGAATTTCTTTTTTTTTTTTTTTTACAACATAAAACCATTACTCATATTATGTATGCTGAGCCATAACTACATGTTGCACGTTGAGGACAAAACAAAACCGTTTGGTCTCGGTTGAAAACGCAGACGAGAGACCTAGCCTTTATTATGAATCCATGGTCTCTATCGGGAACCAGTATGACGTCTATATATTTCCGAGCAAGGTGCGGTCGCCCGACACCGACGCTTCAAAGCCTGCCACGGGCGCGAAAGGGGTTCCTTCGCCACTGGCACACACTGGCTTTGCCAACTTGAGTTGTCCAACCATGTGTGTCCACAGCATGCGCGAGGGAATATGGATCGCGGCAAAAGTAAGCTTCTAAATCGGACCGCACCTCCACAAAGCGGACGAGACATCTAGCCTTTATTATATATTTATCGGGAACCGAACCCGCGTTCCCAAAACTCCGAGCGAGTGCGCATGCGCAGTGAGGCCCCACAGTCTGTGCTGATGTGCTAACCGCTGGGCCAAGTAAGAGAATCGCGATCCCAACCAGTGACGTGGAATAACGCGTCACTGTCGCCCCCTGAGAGATCAGAGAGACGTTTTTAGTGGTGCATGCACTTGTAATATTAATAACTTGCTCAATTTTTAGCCGATTTGGAAACGGTTTGGTTTGTCATGAACGTAACAGGGGTAGTTATGGCACTGCATACGTATGAATAATGTTCTGTTTTATATCATTTTTGTGTGAAAAGCCAAAGCCTTTCTGTATTATTATCACAATTGTCAGGATTGTGAGCTCAAACTGACTGTACAACTCTATATATTTCAGTTTCTACAGGTTTTCTACAGGTGGTGGGCCGTCAGGGCCAGCAAGGCCTTCTCTGCTGGCCTGAACATCATCAAGATATATATCTTTTTTTCCTGTCCAGTGGACTGTATATAGTCAGATGTGCCGTGACGCGTCCCCGTCGCTCCCTGAGAGATCAGCTGAGATGCACAAAACCATCACAGCCAGCAAGGCCCTCTCTGCTGGCCTAAACACCTTCCGTAGTGAGTCTTGGGAGCGTACGTCCACTCATAACTGGCCTGGGGCGCGGCCTGCTTTTTTGACTACTTGAGTTGTATATGTGAAAAAACACTACCCTTCTTTTTTTTTCCGTCATGTGAAGGTGAAAGAAAGCACTTAATCGTGAACCAAAGATTCATTCTAAATTCATGAGCAGATGCTGGTGCGTGAGAGGTGCTCGCTCTCAAGTGGAGATGAGCGGGAAACACATCACAAGGTGTTCCCACTTAAGTCACAAGGAATCAGCTAATCCTAATGAACACTTGCAAAGGTCACGTGACCCCCATGTGACACAACGTGGGAGTATTAGTTTATTCAGAAATAAAATCACACTCCCCATATTACATCACGGTGGGCGTGAGCCGGTGACTCAATGCTACTTAGATGTTACTACCATGACAGCTCAAGAGCTGCGTGCCAGAGACCTCGGTACATTTTGTGAGCGTTTAGTGAGTCTCTGTGCGTAGATCCTGTCAGATGTAAAATATGGATAAGGAGGAAGGCTGCAGACCATTTCCCCTTTCAAACACACACACACACACACACACACACACACACACGTGAGTTCCAACTGACTGTACAACTCTATATATTTCAGTTTCTACAGGTTTTCCACAGGTGGTGGGCCGTCAGGTCCAGCAAGGCCTTCTCTGCTGGCCTAAACAGCATCCAAATATATATATCTTTTTTTCCTGTCCAGTGGACTGTATATAGTCAGATGTGCCATGACGCGTCCCCGTCGCTCCCTGAGAGATCAGCTGAGATGCACAAAACCATCACGAGCTGCTTTTGCACCAATTGATTACATTAAGTCTTTGTTCTCCGTAATCCTCCTCATATTTATTTTTTCTTTTAGGCTCACGTGTTATTTTAAATACAATCATATTGATTGTCTCTTTATCTTGGCTTGTTTCTCAGAGCTTTTCTGTATTATTATCACAATTGTCAGGATTGTGAGTTCAAACTGACTGTACAACTCTATATATTTCAGTTTCTACAGGTTTTCTACAGGTGGTGGGCCGTCAGGGCCAGCAAGGCCCTCTCTTCTGGTCTAAACACCTTCCGTAGTGAGTCTTCCTTTACGACTGAAGAGTATTCCGCTTCTTCAGGATAAGTCCGCTATTTAAAATCCCTCTTGGGTCAGGTTGCCAGCAATGTTCCCTCTGATTTTTCACGTGTCTGGGCACACCAAATGCACCCTGAGCACACGGAGGACCACTGTGAGCAACATCAGATGTGCGCGCTGTGACCACACACATCACACCTGTTCAAAACCTTGGATCATCAAGTTACATGCTTTATTAAAAGAATCAAATCACAGCAGCAATTTTCATTAGTTTACTTTTAATATAAGCGATTTGGTCCACTTAAAATGAAAAAGACAAACATCTTGTTGGTGTTCATGAGATGTGTAATATGCTATATGTTATGTGTGTTATTTTGCCAAATTACATGTGCTGTAGCTTGTGTTGCAGTGCAAATTCCACAATTACAAAACAGAATTGTTTTGTGGATAAAAGTTAAACAAACTTATTTCCGTTACCCTCACAGAAAGTACCGTGTAATATATCTATCCATATAGTTTGGAACGGCGCCACCTACCCATTGGCACGCCATGCTGGCCGAAAACGGTACTGCACCTGCTCTTGCTTGAACCCTGCATCCATCCGAATTCCACTCCGTCCTAGAATTCCACTCGCCACAACGTGATGGTTCAAAATGACAGAGCTCGATTGGCCGGTGTGTCCTGTCGACAAGTAGAACACCTAATCAGTGGTATAATGAGCCCTGTGGCTAAGACAAATGTGACGTAGCCCTAGGGTCATCCCACCAATCAGCACATACAATGATACAAGTGACTTTTTTTATGAATATGTCTTGATATTTCATATTCCGCAGCGGTTTTGGAGATTACCCACAATGCATCTGGGGCAGTTTTGGCCTCTTTCAGACCCAATAACGTAAAAGCTAAAGCAATTTGCAAGTTGGAAAACGGCTTCTGGGGCGTCACCGAGCCAAGCACAGTCTCCCAGACGTCAAAATCGCCCCCCAAAAATGTACTGCACCTTGACTGAGACAAGGACTTGCCCAGAGGGCTTTAAATACCTCTCGAGTTCCAAGTTCATTTAGCGGATGGCGCCCCAGCGTAGTTCCCAGTGTGGTGCGGCGGTCTCGTAGTCTGCACGTGACCGTTCGCTCACACACCTAGTGGCCAATAGGTGTGTGAGGGTAAATGGAGCGTTAGCAACTACGCCTCTGGATCGTTCCGCACGTCCACTAACATAACAGGCGCGTACTGCATTTTTTGACTACTTGATTGGGTTTTTAGTGGTATTGTAATAATAATAACTTGCTCAATTTTTTGCCGATTTGGAAACGGTTTGCTTTGTCATCAACGTAACAGGTCTACTTGTGGCACTGCATACGTATGAATAATGTTCTGTTCACTATCATTTTCGTGTGAAAAGCCATGGTTATACCCATTCATAAGTATCACCAATACATACATCTCTGTACAGGGTGGGGATTTCAACATGCAGCATTTCCTGATGCACATTTCTAAAGGGAAACCGTGTGCCTTTTTTAGAATTTCTTTTTTTTTTTTTTTACAACATAAAACCATTACTCATATTATGTATGCTGAGCCATAACTACATGTTGCACGTTGAGGACAAAACAAAACCGTTTGGTCTCGGTTGAAAACGCAGACGAGAGACCTAGCCTTTATTATGAATCCATGGTCTCTATCGGGAACCAGTATGACGTCTATATATTTCCGAGCAAGGTGCGGTCGCCCGACACCGACGCTTCAAAGCCTGCCACGGGCGCGAAAGGGGTTCCTTCGCCACTGGCACACACTGGCTTTGCCAACTTGAGTTGTCCAACCATGTGTGTCCACAGCATGCGCGAGGGAATATGGATCGCGGCAAAAGTAAGCTTCTAAATCGGACCGCACCTCCACAAAGCGGACGAGACATCTAGCCTTTATTATATATTTATCGGGAACCGAACCCGCGTTCCCAAAACTCCGAGCGAGTGCGCATGCGCAGTGAGGCCCCACAGTCTGTGCTGATGTGCTAACCGCTGGGCCAAGTAAGAGAATCGCGATCCCAACCAGTGACGTGGAATAACGCGTCACTGTCGCCCCCTGAGAGATCAGAGAGACGTTTTTAGTGGTGCATGCACTTGTAATATTAATAACTTGCTCAATTTTTAGCCGATTTGGAAACGGTTTGGTTTGTCATGAACGTAACAGGGGTAGTTATGGCACTGCATACGTATGAATAATGTTCTGTTTTATATCATTTTTGTGTGAAAAGCCAAAGCCTTTCTGTATTATTATCACAATTGTCAGGATTGTGAGCTCAAACTGACTGTACAACTCTATATATTTCAGTTTCTACAGGTTTTCTACAGGTGGTGGGCCGTCAGGGCCAGCAAGGCCTTCTCTGCTGGCCTGAACATCATCAAGATATATATCTTTTTTTCCTGTCCAGTGGACTGTATATAGTCAGATGTGCCGTGACGCGTCCCCGTCGCTCCCTGAGAGATCAGCTGAGATGCACAAAACCATCACAGCCAGCAAGGCCCTCTCTGCTGGCCTAAACACCTTCCGTAGTGAGTCTTGGGAGCGTACGTCCACTCATAACTGGCCTGGGGCGCGGCCTGCTTTTTTGACTACTTGAGTTGTATATGTGAAAAAACACTACCCTTCTTTTTTTTTCCGTCATGTGAAGGTGAAAGAAAGCACTTAATCGTGAACCAAAGATTCATTCTAAATTCATGAGCAGATGCTGGTGCGTGAGAGGTGCTCGCTCTCAAGTGGAGATGAGCGGGAAACACATCACAAGGTGTTCCCACTTAAGTCACAAGGAATCAGCTAATCCTAATGAACACTTGCAAAGGTCACGTGACCCCCATGTGACACAACGTGGGAGTATTAGTTTATTCAGAAATAAAATCACACTCCCCATATTACATCACGGTGGGCGTGAGCCGGTGACTCAATGCTACTTAGATGTTACTACCATGACAGCTCAAGAGCTGCGTGCCAGAGACCTCGGTACATTTTGTGAGCGTTTAGTGAGTCTCTGTGCGTAGATCCTGTCAGATGTAAAATATGGATAAGGAGGAAGGCTGCAGACCATTTCCCCTTTCAAACACACACACACACACACACACACACACACACGTGAGTTCCAACTGACTGTACAACTCTATATATTTCAGTTTCTACAGGTTTTCCACAGGTGGTGGGCCGTCAGGTCCAGCAAGGCCTTCTCTGCTGGCCTAAACAGCATCCAAATATATATATCTTTTTTTCCTGTCCAGTGGACTGTATATAGTCAGATGTGCCATGACGCGTCCCCGTCGCTCCCTGACAGATCAGCTGAGATGCACAAAACCATCACGAGCTGCTTTTGCACCAATTGATTACATTAAGTCTTTGTTCTCCTTAATACTCCCCATGCTTATTTTTTTCTTTTAGGCTCATGTGTTATTTTAAATACAATCAAAATATCTTTTGATTGTCTCTTTAACTTGGCCTGTTTCTCAGAGCTTTTCTGTATTATTATCACAATTTTCAGGATTGTGAGCTCAAACTGACTGTACAACTCTATATATTTCAGTTTCTACAGGTTTTCCACAGGTGGTGGGCCGTCAGGTCCAGCAAGGCCTTCTCTGCTGGCCTAAACAGCATCCAAATATATATCTTTTTTTCCTGTCCAGTGGACTGTATATAGTCAGATGTGCCATGACGCGTCCCCGTCGCTCCCTGAGAGATCAGCTGAGATGCACAAAACCATCACGAGCTGCTTTTGCACCAATTGATTACATTAAGTCTTTGTTCTCCGTAATCCTCCTCATATTTATTTTTTCTTTTAGGCTCACGTGTTATTTTAAATACAATCATATTGATTGTCTCTTTATCTTGGCTTGTTTCTCAGAGCTTTTCTGTATTATTATCACAATTGTCAGGATTGTGAGTTCAAACTGACTGTACAACTCTATATATTTCAGTTTCTACAGGTTTTCTACAGGTGGTGGGCCGTCAGGGCCAGCAAGGCCCTCTCTTCTGGTCTAAACACCTTCCGTAGTGAGTCTTCCTTTACGACTGAAGAGTATTCCGCTTCTTCAGGATAAGTCCGCTATTTAAAATCCCTCTTGGGTCAGGTTGCCAGCAATGTTCCCTCTGATTTTTCACGTGTCTGGGCACACCAAATGCACCCTGAGCACACGGAGGACCACTGTGAGCAACATCAGATGTGCGCGCTGTGACCACACACATCACACCTGTTCAAAACCTTGGATCATCAAGTTACATGCTTTATTAAAAGAATCAAATCACAGCAGCAATTTTCATTAGTTTACTTTTAATATAAGCGATTTGGTCCACTTAAAATGAAAAAGACAAACATCTTGTTGGTGTTCATGAGATGTGTAGTATGCTATATGTTATGTGTGTTATTTTGCCAAATTACATGTGCTGTAGCTTGTGTTGCAGTGCAAATTCCACAATTACAAAACAGAATTGTTTTGTGGATAAAAGTTAAACAAACTTATTTCCGTTACCCTCACAGAAAGTACCGTGTAATATATCTATCCATATACTTTGGAACGGCGCCACCTACCCATTGGCACGCCATGCTGGCCGAAAACGGTACTGCACCTGCTCTTGCTTGAACCCTGCATCCATCCGAATTCCACTCCGTCCTAGAATTCCACTCGCCACAACGTGATGGTTCAAAATGACAGAGCTCGATTGGCCGGTGTGTCCTGTCGACAAGTAGAACACCTAATCAGTGGTGTAATGAGCCCTGTGGCTAAGACAAATGTGACGTAGCCCTAGGGTCATCCCACCAATCAGCACATACAATGATACAAGTGACTTTTTTTATGAATATGTCTTGATATTTCACACTCCGCAGCGGTTTTGGAGATTACCCACAATGCATCTGGGGCAGTTTTGGCCTCTTTCAGACCCAATAACGTAAAAGCTAAAGCAATTTGCAAGTTGGAAAACGGCTTCTGGGGCGTCACCGAGCCAAGCACAGTCTCCCAGACGTCAAAATCGCCCCCCAAAAATGTACTGCACCTTGACTGAGACAAGGACTTGCCCAGAGGGCTTTAAATACCTCTCGAGTTCCAAGTTCATTTAGCGGATGGCGCCCCAGCGTAGTTCCCAGTGTGGTGCGGCGGTCTCGTAGTCTGCACGTGACCGTTCGCTCACACACCTAGTGGCCAATAGGTGTGTGAGGGTAAATGGAGCGTTGCAACTACGCCTCTGGATCGTTCCGCACGTCCACTAACATAACAGGCGCGTACTGCATTTTTTGACTACTTACTGACTTGATTGGGTTTTTAGTGGTATTGTAATAATAATAACTTGCTCAATTTTTTGCCGATTTGGAAACGGTTTGCTTTGTCATCAACGTAACAGGTCTACTTGTGGCACTGCATACGTATGAATAATGTTCTGTTCACTATCATTTTCGTGTGAAAAGCCATGGTTATACCCATTCATAAGTATCACCAATACATACATCTCTGTACAGGGTGGGGATTTCAACATGCAGCATTTCCTGATGCACATTTCTAAAGGGAAACCGTGTGCCTTTTTTAGAATTTCTTTTTTTTTTTTTTTACAACATAAAACCATTACTCATATTATGTATGCTGAGCCATAACTACATGTTGCACGTTGAGGACAAAACAAAACCGTTTGGTCTCGGTTGAAAACGCAGACGAGAGACCTAGCCTTTATTATGAATCCATGGTCTCTATCGGGAACCAGTATGACGTCTATATATTTCCGAGCAAGGTGCGGTCGCCCGACACCGACGCTTCAAAGCCTGCCACGGGCGCGAAAGGGGTTCCTTCGCCACTGGCACACACTGGCTTTGCCAACTTGAGTTGTCCAACCATGTGTGTCCACAGCATGCGCGAGGGAATATGGATCGCGGCAAAAGTAAGCTTCTAAATCGGACCGCACCTCCACAAAGCGGACGAGACATCTAGCCTTTATTATATATTTATCGGGAACCGAACCCGCGTTCCCAAAACTCCGAGCGAGTGCGCATGCGCAGTGAGGCCCCACAGTCTGTGCTGATGTGCTAACCGCTGGGCCAAGTAAGAGAATCGCGATCCCAACCAGTGACGTGGAATAACGCGTCACTGTCGCCCCCTGAGAGATCAGAGAGACGTTTTTAGTGGTGCATGCACTTGTAATATTAATAACTTGCTCAATTTTTAGCCGATTTGGAAACGGTTTGGTTTGTCATGAACGTAACAGGGGTAGTTATGGCACTGCATACGTATGAATAATGTTCTGTTTTATATCATTTTTGTGTGAAAAGCCAAAGCCTTTCTGTATTATTATCACAATTGTCAGGATTGTGAGCTCAAACTGACTGTACAACTCTATATATTTCAGTTTCTACAGGTTTTCTACAGGTGGTGGGCCGTCAGGGCCAGCAAGGCCTTCTCTGCTGGCCTGAACATCATCAAGATATATATCTTTTTTTCCTGTCCAGTGGACTGTATATAGTCAGATGTGCCGTGACGCGTCCCCGTCGCTCCCTGAGAGATCAGCTGAGATGCACAAAACCATCACAGCCAGCAAGGCCCTCTCTGCTGGCCTAAACACCTTCCGTAGTGAGTCTTGGGAGCGTACGTCCACTCATAACTGGCCTGGGGCGCGGCCTGCTTTTTTGACTACTTGAGTTGTATATGTGAAAAAACACTACCCTTCTTTTTTTTTCCGTCATGTGAAGGTGAAAGAAAGCACTTAATCGTGAACCAAAGATTCATTCTAAATTCATGAGCAGATGCTGGTGCGTGAGAGGTGCTCGCTCTCAAGTGGAGATGAGCGGGAAACACATCACAAGGTGTTCCCACTTAAGTCACAAGGAATCAGCTAATCCTAATGAACACTTGCAAAGGTCACGTGACCCCCATGTGACACAACGTGGGAGTATTAGTTTATTCAGAAATAAAATCACACTCCCCATATTACATCACGGTGGGCGTGAGCCGGTGACTCAATGCTACTTAGATGTTACTACCATGACAGCTCAAGAGCTGCGTGCCAGAGACCTCGGTACATTTTGTGAGCGTTTAGTGAGTCTCTGTGCGTAGATCCTGTCAGATGTAAAATATGGATAAGGAGGAAGGCTGCAGACCATTTCCCCTTTCAAACACACACACACACACACACACACACACACACGTGAGTTCCAACTGACTGTACAACTCTATATATTTCAGTTTCTACAGGTTTTCCACAGGTGGTGGGCCGTCAGGTCCAGCAAGGCCTTCTCTGCTGGCCTAAACAGCATCCAAATATATATATCTTTTTTTCCTGTCCAGTGGACTGTATATAGTCAGATGTGCCATGACGCGTCCCCGTCGCTCCCTGAGAGATCAGCTGAGATGCACAAAACCATCACGAGCTGCTTTTGCACCAATTGATTACATTAAGTCTTTGTTCTCCGTAATCCTCCTCATATTTATTTTTTCTTTTAGGCTCACGTGTTATTTTAAATACAATCATATTGATTGTCTCTTTATCTTGGCTTGTTTCTCAGAGCTTTTCTGTATTATTATCACAATTGTCAGGATTGTGAGTTCAAACTGACTGTACAACTCTATATATTTCAGTTTCTACAGGTTTTCTACAGGTGGTGGGCCGTCAGGGCCAGCAAGGCCCTCTCTTCTGGTCTAAACACCTTCCGTAGTGAGTCTTCCTTTACGACTGAAGAGTATTCCGCTTCTTCAGGATAAGTCCGCTATTTAAAATCCCTCTTGGGTCAGGTTGCCAGCAATGTTCCCTCTGATTTTTCACGTGTCTGGGCACACCAAATGCACCCTGAGCACACGGAGGACCACTGTGAGCAACATCAGATGTGCGCGCTGTGACCACACACATCACACCTGTTCAAAACCTTGGATCATCAAGTTACATGCTTTATTAAAAGAATCAAATCACAGCAGCAATTTTCATTAGTTTACTTTTAATATAAGCGATTTGGTCCACTTAAAATGAAAAAGACAAACATCTTGTTGGTGTTCATGAGATGTGTAATATGCTATATGTTATGTGTGTTATTTTGCCAAATTACATGTGCTGTAGCTTGTGTTGCAGTGCAAATTCCACAATTACAAAACAGAATTGTTTTGTGGATAAAAGTTAAACAAACTTATTTCCGTTACCCTCACAGAAAGTACCGTGTAATATATCTATCCATATAGTTTGGAACGGCGCCACCTACCCATTGGCACGCCATGCTGGCCGAAAACGGTACTGCACCTGCTCTTGCTTGAACCCTGCATCCATCCGAATTCCACTCCGTCCTAGAATTCCACTCGCCACAACGTGATGGTTCAAAATGACAGAGCTCGATTGGCCGGTGTGTCCTGTCGACAAGTAGAACACCTAATCAGTGGTATAATGAGCCCTGTGGCTAAGACAAATGTGACGTAGCCCTAGGGTCATCCCACCAATCAGCACATACAATGATACAAGTGACTTTTTTTATGAATATGTCTTGATATTTCATATTCCGCAGCGGTTTTGGAGATTACCCACAATGCATCTGGGGCAGTTTTGGCCTCTTTCAGACCCAATAACGTAAAAGCTAAAGCAATTTGCAAGTTGGAAAACGGCTTCTGGGGCGTCACCGAGCCAAGCACAGTCTCCCAGACGTCAAAATCGCCCCCCAAAAATGTACTGCACCTTGACTGAGACAAGGACTTGCCCAGAGGGCTTTAAATACCTCTCGAGTTCCAAGTTCATTTAGCGGATGGCGCCCCAGCGTAGTTCCCAGTGTGGTGCGGCGGTCTCGTAGTCTGCACGTGACCGTTCGCTCACACACCTAGTGGCCAATAGGTGTGTGAGGGTAAATGGAGCGTTGCAACTACGCCTCTGGATCGTTCCGCACGTCCACTAACATAACAGGCGCGTACTGCATTTTTTGACTACTTACTGACTTGATTGGGTTTTTAGTGGTATTGTAATAATAATAACTTGCTCAATTTTTTGCCGATTTGGAAACGGTTTGCTTTGTCATCAACGTAACAGGTCTACTTGTGGCACTGCATACGTATGAATAATGTTCTGTTCACTATCATTTTCGTGTGAAAAGCCATGGTTATACCCATTCATAAGTATCACCAATACATACATCTCTGTACAGGGTGGGGATTTCAACATGCAGCATTTCCTGATGCACATTTCTAAAGGGAAACCGTGTGCCTTTTTTAGAATTTCTTTTTTTTTTTTTTTACAACATAAAACCATTACTCATATTATGTATGCTGAGCCATAACTACATGTTGCACGTTGAGGACAAAACAAAACCGTTTGGTCTCGGTTGAAAACGCAGACGAGAGACCTAGCCTTTATTATGAATCCATGGTCTCTATCGGGAACCAGTATGACGTCTATATATTTCCGAGCAAGGTGCGGTCGCCCGACACCGACGCTTCAAAGCCTGCCACGGGCGCGAAAGGGGTTCCTTCGCCACTGGCACACACTGGCTTTGCCAACTTGAGTTGTCCAACCATGTGTGTCCACAGCATGCGCGAGGGAATATGGATCGCGGCAAAAGTAAGCTTCTAAATCGGACCGCACCTCCACAAAGCGGACGAGACATCTAGCCTTTATTATATATTTATCGGGAACCGAACCCGCGTTCCCAAAACTCCGAGCGAGTGCGCATGCGCAGTGAGGCCCCACAGTCTGTGCTGATGTGCTAACCGCTGGGCCAAGTAAGAGAATCGCGATCCCAACCAGTGACGTGGAATAACGCGTCACTGTCGCCCCCTGAGAGATCAGAGAGACGTTTTTAGTGGTGCATGCACTTGTAATATTAATAACTTGCTCAATTTTTAGCCGATTTGGAAACGGTTTGGTTTGTCATGAACGTAACAGGGGTAGTTATGGCACTGCATACGTATGAATAATGTTCTGTTTTATATCATTTTTGTGTGAAAAGCCAAAGCCTTTCTGTATTATTATCACAATTGTCAGGATTGTGAGCTCAAACTGACTGTACAACTCTATATATTTCAGTTTCTACAGGTTTTCTACAGGTGGTGGGCCGTCAGGGCCAGCAAGGCCTTCTCTGCTGGCCTGAACATCATCAAGATATATATCTTTTTTTCCTGTCCAGTGGACTGTATATAGTCAGATGTGCCGTGACGCGTCCCCGTCGCTCCCTGAGAGATCAGCTGAGATGCACAAAACCATCACAGCCAGCAAGGCCCTCTCTGCTGGCCTAAACACCTTCCGTAGTGAGTCTTGGGAGCGTACGTCCACTCATAACTGGCCTGGGGCGCGGCCTGCTTTTTTGACTACTTGAGTTGTATATGTGAAAAAACACTACCCTTCTTTTTTTTTCCGTCATGTGAAGGTGAAAGAAAGCACTTAATCGTGAACCAAAGATTCATTCTAAATTCATGAGCAGATGCTGGTGCGTGAGAGGTGCTCGCTCTCAAGTGGAGATGAGCGGGAAACACATCACAAGGTGTTCCCACTTAAGTCACAAGGAATCAGCTAATCCTAATGAACACTTGCAAAGGTCACGTGACCCCCATGTGACACAACGTGGGAGTATTAGTTTATTCAGAAATAAAATCACACTCCCCATATTACATCACGGTGGGCGTGAGCCGGTGACTCAATGCTACTTAGATGTTACTACCATGACAGCTCAAGAGCTGCGTGCCAGAGACCTCGGTACATTTTGTGAGCGTTTAGTGAGTCTCTGTGCGTAGATCCTGTCAGATGTAAAATATGGATAAGGAGGAAGGCTGCAGACCATTTCCCCTTTCAAACACACACACACACACACACACACACACACACGTGAGTTCCAACTGACTGTACAACTCTATATATTTCAGTTTCTACAGGTTTTCCACAGGTGGTGGGCCGTCAGGTCCAGCAAGGCCTTCTCTGCTGGCCTAAACAGCATCCAAATATATATATCTTTTTTTCCTGTCCAGTGGACTGTATATAGTCAGATGTGCCATGACGCGTCCCCGTCGCTCCCTGACAGATCAGCTGAGATGCACAAAACCATCACGAGCTGCTTTTGCACCAATTGATTACATTAAGTCTTTGTTCTCCTTAATACTCCCCATGCTTATTTTTTTCTTTTAGGCTCATGTGTTATTTTAAATACAATCAAAATATCTTTTGATTGTCTCTTTAACTTGGCCTGTTTCTCAGAGCTTTTCTGTATTATTATCACAATTTTCAGGATTGTGAGCTCAAACTGACTGTACAACTCTATATATTTCAGTTTCTACAGGTTTTCCACAGGTGGTGGGCCGTCAGGTCCAGCAAGGCCTTCTCTGCTGGCCTAAACAGCATCCAAATATATATCTTTTTTTCCTGTCCAGTGGACTGTATATAGTCAGATGTGCCATGACGCGTCCCCGTCGCTCCCTGAGAGATCAGCTGAGATGCACAAAACCATCACGAGCTGCTTTTGCACCAATTGATTACATTAAGTCTTTGTTCTCCGTAATCCTCCTCATATTTATTTTTTCTTTTAGGCTCACGTGTTATTTTAAATACAATCATATTGATTGTCTCTTTATCTTGGCTTGTTTCTCAGAGCTTTTCTGTATTATTATCACAATTGTCAGGATTGTGAGTTCAAACTGACTGTACAACTCTATATATTTCAGTTTCTACAGGTTTTCTACAGGTGGTGGGCCGTCAGGGCCAGCAAGGCCCTCTCTTCTGGTCTAAACACCTTCCGTAGTGAGTCTTCCTTTACGACTGAAGAGTATTCCGCTTCTTCAGGATAAGTCCGCTATTTAAAATCCCTCTTGGGTCAGGTTGCCAGCAATGTTCCCTCTGATTTTTCACGTGTCTGGGCACACCAAATGCACCCTGAGCACACGGAGGACCACTGTGAGCAACATCAGATGTGCGCGCTGTGACCACACACATCACACCTGTTCAAAACCTTGGATCATCAAGTTACATGCTTTATTAAAAGAATCAAATCACAGCAGCAATTTTCATTAGTTTACTTTTAATATAAGCGATTTGGTCCACTTAAAATGAAAAAGACAAACATCTTGTTGGTGTTCATGAGATGTGTAGTATGCTATATGTTATGTGTGTTATTTTGCCAAATTACATGTGCTGTAGCTTGTGTTGCAGTGCAAATTCCACAATTACAAAACAGAATTGTTTTGTGGATAAAAGTTAAACAAACTTATTTCCGTTACCCTCACAGAAAGTACCGTGTAATATATCTATCCATATACTTTGGAACGGCGCCACCTACCCATTGGCACGCCATGCTGGCCGAAAACGGTACTGCACCTGCTCTTGCTTGAACCCTGCATCCATCCGAATTCCACTCCGTCCTAGAATTCCACTCGCCACAACGTGATGGTTCAAAATGACAGAGCTCGATTGGCCGGTGTGTCCTGTCGACAAGTAGAACACCTAATCAGTGGTGTAATGAGCCCTGTGGCTAAGACAAATGTGACGTAGCCCTAGGGTCATCCCACCAATCAGCACATACAATGATACAAGTGACTTTTTTTATGAATATGTCTTGATATTTCACACTCCGCAGCGGTTTTGGAGATTACCCACAATGCATCTGGGGCAGTTTTGGCCTCTTTCAGACCCAATAACGTAAAAGCTAAAGCAATTTGCAAGTTGGAAAACGGCTTCTGGGGCGTCACCGAGCCAAGCACAGTCTCCCAGACGTCAAAATCGCCCCCCAAAAATGTACTGCACCTTGACTGAGACAAGGACTTGCCCAGAGGGCTTTAAATACCTCTCGAGTTCCAAGTTCATTTAGCGGATGGCGCCCCAGCGTAGTTCCCAGTGTGGTGCGGCGGTCTCGTAGTCTGCACGTGACCGTTCGCTCACACACCTAGTGGCCAATAGGTGTGTGAGGGTAAATGGAGCGTTGCAACTACGCCTCTGGATCGTTCCGCACGTCCACTAACATAACAGGCGCGTACTGCATTTTTTGACTACTTACTGACTTGATTGGGTTTTTAGTGGTATTGTAATAATAATAACTTGCTCAATTTTTTGCCGATTTGGAAACGGTTTGCTTTGTCATCAACGTAACAGGTCTACTTGTGGCACTGCATACGTATGAATAATGTTCTGTTCACTATCATTTTCGTGTGAAAAGCCATGGTTATACCCATTCATAAGTATCACCAATACATACATCTCTGTACAGGGTGGGGATTTCAACATGCAGCATTTCCTGATGCACATTTCTAAAGGGAAACCGTGTGCCTTTTTTAGAATTTCTTTTTTTTTTTTTTTACAACATAAAACCATTACTCATATTATGTATGCTGAGCCATAACTACATGTTGCACGTTGAGGACAAAACAAAACCGTTTGGTCTCGGTTGAAAACGCAGACGAGAGACCTAGCCTTTATTATGAATCCATGGTCTCTATCGGGAACCAGTATGACGTCTATATATTTCCGAGCAAGGTGCGGTCGCCCGACACCGACGCTTCAAAGCCTGCCACGGGCGCGAAAGGGGTTCCTTCGCCACTGGCACACACTGGCTTTGCCAACTTGAGTTGTCCAACCATGTGTGTCCACAGCATGCGCGAGGGAATATGGATCGCGGCAAAAGTAAGCTTCTAAATCGGACCGCACCTCCACAAAGCGGACGAGACATCTAGCCTTTATTATATATTTATCGGGAACCGAACCCGCGTTCCCAAAACTCCGAGCGAGTGCGCATGCGCAGTGAGGCCCCACAGTCTGTGCTGATGTGCTAACCGCTGGGCCAAGTAAGAGAATCGCGATCCCAACCAGTGACGTGGAATAACGCGTCACTGTCGCCCCCTGAGAGATCAGAGAGACGTTTTTAGTGGTGCATGCACTTGTAATATTAATAACTTGCTCAATTTTTAGCCGATTTGGAAACGGTTTGGTTTGTCATGAACGTAACAGGGGTAGTTATGGCACTGCATACGTATGAATAATGTTCTGTTTTATATCATTTTTGTGTGAAAAGCCAAAGCCTTTCTGTATTATTATCACAATTGTCAGGATTGTGAGCTCAAACTGACTGTACAACTCTATATATTTCAGTTTCTACAGGTTTTCTACAGGTGGTGGGCCGTCAGGGCCAGCAAGGCCTTCTCTGCTGGCCTGAACATCATCAAGATATATATCTTTTTTTCCTGTCCAGTGGACTGTATATAGTCAGATGTGCCGTGACGCGTCCCCGTCGCTCCCTGAGAGATCAGCTGAGATGCACAAAACCATCACAGCCAGCAAGGCCCTCTCTGCTGGCCTAAACACCTTCCGTAGTGAGTCTTGGGAGCGTACGTCCACTCATAACTGGCCTGGGGCGCGGCCTGCTTTTTTGACTACTTGAGTTGTATATGTGAAAAAACACTACCCTTCTTTTTTTTTCCGTCATGTGAAGGTGAAAGAAAGCACTTAATCGTGAACCAAAGATTCATTCTAAATTCATGAGCAGATGCTGGTGCGTGAGAGGTGCTCGCTCTCAAGTGGAGATGAGCGGGAAACACATCACAAGGTGTTCCCACTTAAGTCACAAGGAATCAGCTAATCCTAATGAACACTTGCAAAGGTCACGTGACCCCCATGTGACACAACGTGGGAGTATTAGTTTATTCAGAAATAAAATCACACTCCCCATATTACATCACGGTGGGCGTGAGCCGGTGACTCAATGCTACTTAGATGTTACTACCATGACAGCTCAAGAGCTGCGTGCCAGAGACCTCGGTACATTTTGTGAGCGTTTAGTGAGTCTCTGTGCGTAGATCCTGTCAGATGTAAAATATGGATAAGGAGGAAGGCTGCAGACCATTTCCCCTTTCAAACACACACACACACACACACACACACACACACGTGAGTTCCAACTGACTGTACAACTCTATATATTTCAGTTTCTACAGGTTTTCCACAGGTGGTGGGCCGTCAGGTCCAGCAAGGCCTTCTCTGCTGGCCTAAACAGCATCCAAATATATATATCTTTTTTTCCTGTCCAGTGGACTGTATATAGTCAGATGTGCCATGACGCGTCCCCGTCGCTCCCTGAGAGATCAGCTGAGATGCACAAAACCATCACGAGCTGCTTTTGCACCAATTGATTACATTAAGTCTTTGTTCTCCGTAATCCTCCTCATATTTATTTTTTCTTTTAGGCTCACGTGTTATTTTAAATACAATCATATTGATTGTCTCTTTATCTTGGCTTGTTTCTCAGAGCTTTTCTGTATTATTATCACAATTGTCAGGATTGTGAGTTCAAACTGACTGTACAACTCTATATATTTCAGTTTCTACAGGTTTTCTACAGGTGGTGGGCCGTCAGGGCCAGCAAGGCCCTCTCTTCTGGTCTAAACACCTTCCGTAGTGAGTCTTCCTTTACGACTGAAGAGTATTCCGCTTCTTCAGGATAAGTCCGCTATTTAAAATCCCTCTTGGGTCAGGTTGCCAGCAATGTTCCCTCTGATTTTTCACGTGTCTGGGCACACCAAATGCACCCTGAGCACACGGAGGACCACTGTGAGCAACATCAGATGTGCGCGCTGTGACCACACACATCACACCTGTTCAAAACCTTGGATCATCAAGTTACATGCTTTATTAAAAGAATCAAATCACAGCAGCAATTTTCATTAGTTTACTTTTAATATAAGCGATTTGGTCCACTTAAAATGAAAAAGACAAACATCTTGTTGGTGTTCATGAGATGTGTAGTATGCTATATGTTATGTGTGTTATTTTGCCAAATTACATGTGCTGTAGCTTGTGTTGCAGTGCAAATTCCACAATTACAAAACAGAATTGTTTTGTGGATAAAAGTTAAACAAACTTATTTCCGTTACCCTCACAGAAAGTACCGTGTAATATATCTATCCATATACTTTGGAACGGCGCCACCTACCCATTGGCACGCCATGCTGGCCGAAAACGGTACTGCACCTGCTCTTGCTTGAACCCTGCATCCATCCGAATTCCACTCCGTCCTAGAATTCCACTCGCCACAACGTGATGGTTCAAAATGACAGAGCTCGATTGGCCGGTGTGTCCTGTCGACAAGTAGAACACCTAATCAGTGGTGTAATGAGCCCTGTGGCTAAGACAAATGTGACGTAGCCCTAGGGTCATCCCACCAATCAGCACATACAATGATACAAGTGACTTTTTTTATGAATATGTCTTGATATTTCACACTCCGCAGCGGTTTTGGAGATTACCCACAATGCATCTGGGGCAGTTTTGGCCTCTTTCAGACCCAATAACGTAAAAGCTAAAGCAATTTGCAAGTTGGAAAACGGCTTCTGGGGCGTCACCGAGCCAAGCACAGTCTCCCAGACGTCAAAATCGCCCCCCAAAAATGTACTGCACCTTGACTGAGACAAGGACTTGCCCAGAGGGCTTTAAATACCTCTCGAGTTCCAAGTTCATTTAGCGGATGGCGCCCCAGCGTAGTTCCCAGTGTGGTGCGGCGGTCTCGTAGTCTGCACGTGACCGTTCGCTCACACACCTAGTGGCCAATAGGTGTGTGAGGGTAAATGGAGCGTTGCAACTACGCCTCTGGATCGTTCCGCACGTCCACTAACATAACAGGCGCGTACTGCATTTTTTGACTACTTACTGACTTGATTGGGTTTTTAGTGGTATTGTAATAATAATAACTTGCTCAATGTTTTGCCGATATGGAAACGGTTTGCTTTGTCATCAACGTAACAGGTCTACTTGTGGCACTGCATACGTATGAATAATGTTCTGTTCACTATCATTTTCGTGTGAAAAGCCATGGTTATACCCATTCATAAGTATCACCAATACATACATCTCTGTACAGGGTGGGGATTTCAACATGCAGCATTTCCTGATGCACATTTCTAAAGGGAAACCGTGTGCCTTTTTTAGAATTTCTTTTTTTTTTTTTTTTACAACATAAAACCATTACTCATATTATGTATGCTGAGCCATAACTACATGTTGCACGTTGAGGACAAAACAAAACCGTTTGGTCTCGGTTGAAAACGCAGACGAGAGACCTAGCCTTTATTATGAATCCATGGTCTCTATCGGGAACCAGTATGACGTCTATATATTTCCGAGCAAGGTGCGGTCGCCCGACACCGACGCTTCAAAGCCTGCCACGGGCGCGAAAGGGGTTCCTTCGCCACTGGCACACACTGGCTTTGCCAACTTGAGTTGTCCAACCATGTGTGTCCACAGCATGCGCGAGGGAATATGGATCGCGGCAAAAGTAAGCTTCTAAATCGGACCGCACCTCCACAAAGCGGACGAGACATCTAGCCTTTATTATATATTTATCGGGAACCGAACCCGCGTTCCCAAAACTCCGAGCGAGTGCGCATGCGCAGTGAGGCCCCACAGTCTGTGCTGATGTGCTTACCGCTGGGCCAAGTAAGAGAATCGCGATCCCAACCAGTGACGTGGAATAACGCGTCACTGTCGCCCCCTGACAGATCAGAGAGACGTTTTTAGTGGTGCATGCACTTGTAATATTAATAACTTGCTCAATTTTTAGCCGATTTGGAAACGGTTTGGTTTGTCATGAACGTAACAGGGGTAGTTATGGCACTGCATACGTATGAATAATGTTCTGTTTTATATCATTTTTGTGTGAAAAGCCAAAGCCTTTCTGTATTATTATCACAATTGTCAGGATTGTGAGCTCAAACTGACTGTACAACTCTATATATTTCAGTTTCTACAGGTTTTCTACAGGTGGTGGGCCGTCAGGGCCAGCAAGGCCTTCTCTGCTGGCCTGAACATCATCAAGATATATATCTTTTTTTCCTGTCCAGTGGACTGTATATAGTCAGATGTGCCGTGACGCGTCCCCGTCGCTCCCTGAGAGATCAGCTGAGATGCACAAAACCATCACAGCCAGCAAGGCCCTCTCTGCTGGCCTAAACACCTTCCGTAGTGAGTCTTGGGAGCGTACGTCCACTCATAACTGGCCTGGGGCGCGGCCTGCTTTTTTGACTACTTGAGTTGTATATGTGAAAAAACACTACCCTTCTTTTTTTTTCTCCGTCACGTGAAGGTGAAAGAAAGCACTTAATCGTGAACCAAAGATTCATTCTAAATTCATGAGCAGATGCTGGTGCGTGAGAGGTGCTCGCTCTCAAGTGGAGATGAGCGGGAAACACATCACAAGGTGTTCCCACTTAAGTCACAAGGAATCAGCTAATCCTAATGAACACTTGCAAAGGTCACGTGACCCCCATGTGACACAACGTGGGAGTATTAGTTTATTCAGAAATAAAATCACACTCCCCATATTACATCACGGTGGGCGTGAGCCGGTGACTCAATGCTACTTAGATGTTACTACCATGACAGCTCAAGAGCTGCGTGCCAGAGACCTCGGTACATTTTGTGAGCGTTTAGTGAGTCTCTGTGCGTAGATCCTGTCAGATGTAAAATATGGATAAGGAGGAAGGCTGCAGACCATTTCCCCTTTCAAACACACACACACACACACACACACACACACACACACACACGTGAGTTCCAACTGACTGTACAACTCTATATATTTCAGTTTCTACAGGTTTTCCACAGGTGGTGGGCCGTCAGGTCCAGCAAGGCCTTCTCTGCTGGCCTAAACAGCATCCAAATATATATCTTTTTTTCCTGTCCAGTGGACTGTATATAGTCAGATGTGCCATGACGCGTCCCCGTCGCTCCCTGAGAGATCAGCTGAGATGCACAAAACCATCACGAGCTGCTTTTGCACCAATTGATTACATTAAGTCTTTGTTCTCCGTAATCCTCCTCATATTTATTTTTTCTTTTAGGCTCACGTGTTATTTTAAATACAATCATATTGATTGTCTCTTTATCTTGGCTTGTTTCTCAGAGCTTTTCTGTATTATTATCACAATTGTCAGGATTGTGAGTTCAAACTGACTGTACAACTCTATATATTTCAGTTTCTACAGGTTTTCTACAGGTGGTGGGCCGTCAGGGCCAGCAAGGCCCTCTCTTCTGGTCTAAACACCTTCCGTAGTGAGTCTTCCTTTACGACTGAAGAGTATTCCGCTTCTTCAGGATAAGTCCGCTATTTAAAATCCCTCTTGGGTCAGGTTGCCAGCAATGTTCCCTCTGATTTTTCACGTGTCTGGGCACACCAAATGCACCCTGAGCACACGGAGGACCACTGTGAGCAACATCAGATGTGCGCGCTGTGACCACACACATCACACCTGTTCAAAACCTTGGATCATCAAGTTACATGCTTTATTAAAAGAATCAAATCACAGCAGCAATTTTCATTAGTTTACTTTTAATATAAGCGATTTGGTCCACTTAAAATGAAAAAGACAAACATCTTGTTGGTGTTCATGAGATGTGTAGTATGCTATATGTTATGTGTGTTATTTTGCCAAATTACATGTGCTGTAGCTTGTGTTGCAGTGCAAATTCCACAATTACAAAACAGAATTGTTTTGTGGATAAAAGTTAAACAAACTTATTTCCGTTACCCTCACAGAAAGTACCGTGTAATATATCTATCCATATACTTTGGAACGGCGCCACCTACCCATTGGCACGCCATGCTGGCCGAAAACGGTACTGCACCTGCTCTTGCTTGAACCCTGCATCCATCCGAATTCCACTCCGTCCTAGAATTCCACTCGCCACAACGTGATGGTTCAAAATGACAGAGCTCGATTGGCCGGTGTGTCCTGTCGACAAGTAGAACACCTAATCAGTGGTGTAATGAGCCCTGTGGCTAAGACAAATGTGACGTAGCCCTAGGGTCATCCCACCAATCAGCACATACAATGATACAAGTGACTTTTTTTATGAATATGTCTTGATATTTCACACTCCGCAGCGGTTTTGGAGATTACCCACAATGCATCTGGGGCAGTTTTGGCCTCTTTCAGACCCAATAACGTAAAAGCTAAAGCAATTTGCAAGTTGGAAAACGGCTTCTGGGGCGTCACCGAGCCAAGCACAGTCTCCCAGACGTCAAAATCGCCCCCCAAAAATGTACTGCACCTTGACTGAGACAAGGACTTGCCCAGAGGGCTTTAAATACCTCTCGAGTTCCAAGTTCATTTAGCGGATGGCGCCCCAGCGTAGTTCCCAGTGTGGTGCGGCGGTCTCGTAGTCTGCACGTGACCGTTCGCTCACACACCTAGTGGCCAATAGGTGTGTGAGGGTAAATGGAGCGTTGCAACTACGCCTCTGGATCGTTCCGCACGTCCACTAACATAACAGGCGCGTACTGCATTTTTTGACTACTTGATTGGGTTTTTAGTGGTATTGTAATAATAATAACTTGCTCAATGTTTTGCCGATATGGAAACGGTTTGCTTTGTCATCAACGTAACAGGTCTACTTGTGGCACTGCATACGTATGAATAATGTTCTGTTCACTATCATTTTCGTGTGAAAAGCCATGGTTATACCCATTCATAAGTATCACCAATACATACATCTCTGTACAGGGTGGGGATTTCAACATGCAGGATTTCCTGATGCACATTTCTAAAGGGAAACCGTGTGCCTTTTTTAGAATTTCTTTTTTTTTTTTTTTTACAACATAAAACCATTACTCATATTATGTATGCTGAGCCATAACTACATGTTGCACGTTGAGGACAAAACAAAACCGTTTGGTCTCGGTTGAAAACGCAGACGAGAGACCTAGCCTTTATTATGAATCCATGGTCTCTATCGGGAACCAGTATGACGTCTATATATTTCCGAGCAAGGTGCGGTCGCCCGACACCGACGCTTCAAAGCCTGCCACGGGCGCGAAAGGGGTTCCTTCGCCACTGGCACACACTGGCTTTGCCAACTTGAGTTGTCCAACCATGTGTGTCCACAGCATGCGCGAGGGAATATGGATCGCGGCAAAAGTAAGCTTCTAAATCGGACCGCACCTCCACAAAGCGGACGAGACATCTAGCCTTTATTATATATTTATCGGGAACCGAACCCGCGTTCCCAAAACTCCGAGCGAGTGCGCATGCGCAGTGAGGCCCCACAGTCTGTGCTGATGTGCTTACCGCTGGGCCAAGTAAGAGAATCGCGATCCCAACCAGTGACGTGGAATAACGCGTCACTGTCGCCCCCTGACAGATCAGAGAGACGTTTTTAGTGGTGCATGCACTTGTAATATTAATAACTTGCTCAATTTTTAGCCGATTTGGAAACGGTTTGGTTTGTCATGAACGTAACAGGGGTAGTTATGGCACTGCATACGTATGAATAATGTTCTGTTTTATATCATTTTTGTGTGAAAAGCCAAAGCCTTTCTGTATTATTATCACAATTGTCAGGATTGTGAGCTCAAACTGACTGTACAACTCTATATATTTCAGTTTCTACAGGTTTTCTACAGGTGGTGGGCCGTCAGGGCCAGCAAGGCCTTCTCTGCTGGCCTGAACATCATCAAGATATATATCTTTTTTTCCTGTCCAGTGGACTGTATATAGTCAGATGTGCCGTGACGCGTCCCCGTCGCTCCCTGAGAGATCAGCTGAGATGCACAAAACCATCACAGCCAGCAAGGCCCTCTCTGCTGGCCTAAACACCTTCCGTAGTGAGTCTTGGGAGCGTACGTCCACTCATAACTGGCCTGGGGCGCGGCCTGCTTTTTTGACTACTTGAGTTGTATATGTGAAAAAACACTACCCTTCTTTTTTTTTCTCCGTCACGTGAAGGTGAAAGAAAGCACTTAATCGTGAACCAAAGATTCATTCTAAATTCATGAGCAGATGCTGGTGCGTGAGAGGTGCTCGCTCTCAAGTGGAGATGAGCGGGAAACACATCACAAGGTGTTCCCACTTAAGTCACAAGGAATCAGCTAATCCTAATGAACACTTGCAAAGGTCACGTGACCCCCATGTGACACAACGTGGGAGTATTAGTTTATTCAGAAATAAAATCACACTCCCCATATTACATCACGGTGGGCGTGAGCCGGTGACTCAATGCTACTTAGATGTTACTACCATGACAGCTCAAGAGCTGCGTGCCAGAGACCTCGGTACATTTTGTGAGCGTTTAGTGAGTCTCTGTGCGTAGATCCTGTCAGATGTAAAATATGGATAAGGAGGAAGGCTGCAGACCATTTCCCCTTTCAAACACACACACACACACACACACACACACACACGTGAGTTCCAACTGACTGTACAACTCTATATATTTCAGTTTCTACAGGTTTTCCACAGGTGGTGGGCCGTCAGGTCCAGCAAGGCCTTCTCTGCTGGCCTAAACAGCATCCAAATATATATCTTTTTTTCCTGTCCAGTGGACTGTATATAGTCAGATGTGCCATGACGCGTCCCCGTCGCTCCCTGAGAGATCAGCTGAGATGCACAAAACCATCACGAGCTGCTTTTGCACCAATTGATTACATTAAGTCTTTGTTCTCCTTAATACTCCCCATGCTTATTTTTTTCTTTTAGGCTCATGTGTTATTTTAAATACAATCAAAATATCTTTTGATTGTCTCTTTAACTTGGCCTGTTTCTCAGAGCTTTTCTGTATTATTATCACAATTGTCAGGATTGTGAGTTCAAACTGACTGGACAACTCTATATATTTCAGTTTCTACAGGTTTTCTACAGGTGGTGGGCCGTCAGGGCCAGCAAGGCCCTCTCTTCTGGTCTAAACACCTTCCGTAGTGAGTCTTCCTTTACGACTGAAGAGTATTCCGCTTCTTCAGGATAAGTCCGCTATTTAAAATCCCTCTTGGGTCAGGTTGCCAGCAATGTTCCCTCTGATTTTTCACGTGTCTGGGCACACCAAATGCACCCTGAGCACACGGAGGACCACTGTGAGCAACATCAGATGTGCGCGCTGTGACCACACACATCACACCTGTTCAAAACCTTGGATCATCAAGTTACATGCTTTATTAAAAGAATCAAATCACAGCAGCAATTTTCATTAGTTTACTTTTAATATAAGCGATTTGGTCCACTTAAAATGAAAAAGACAAACATCTTGTTGGTGTTCATGAGATGTGTAGTATGCTATATGTTATGTGTGTTATTTTGCCAAATTACATGTGCTGTAGCTTGTGTTGCAGTGCAAATTCCACAATTACAAAACAGAATTGTTTTGTGGATAAAAGTTAAACAAACTTATTTCCGTTACCCTCACAGAAAGTACCGTGTAATATATCTATCCATATACTTTGGAACGGCGCCACCTACCCATTGGCACGCCATGCTGGCCGAAAACGGTACTGCACCTGCTCTTGCTTGAACCCTGCATCCATCCGAATTCCACTCCGTCCTAGAATTCCACTCGCCACAACGTGATGGTTCAAAATGACAGAGCTCGATTGGCCGGTGTGTCCTGTCGACAAGTAGAACACCTAATCAGTGGTGTAATGAGCCCTGTGGCTAAGACAAATGTGACGTAGCCCTAGGGTCATCCCACCAATCAGCACATACAATGATACAAGTGACTTTTTTATGAATATGTCTTGATATTTCATACTCCGCAGCGGTTTTGGAGATTACCCACAATGCATCTGGGGCAGTTTTGGCCTCTTTCAGACCCAATAACGTAAAAGCTAAAGCAATTTGCAAGTTGGAAAACGGCTTCTGGGGCGTCACCGAGCCAAGCACAGTCTCCCAGACGTCAAAATCGCCCCCCAAAAATGTACTGCACCTTGACTGAGACAAGGACTTGCCCAGAGGGCTTTAAATACCTCTCGAGTTCCAAGTTCATTTAGCGGATGGCGCCCCAGCGTAGTTCCCAGTGTGGTGCGGCGGTCTCGTAGTCTGCACGTGACCGTAAATGGAGCGTTGCAACTACGCCTCTGGATCGATCCGCACGTCCACTAACATAACAGGCGCGTACTGCATTTTTTGACTACTTACTGACTTGATTGGGTTTTTAGTGGTATTGTAATAATAATAACTTGCTCAATTTTTTGCCGATTTGGAAACGGTTTGCTTTGTCATCAACGTAACAGGTCTACTTGTGGCACTGCATACGTATGAATAATGTTCTGTTCACTATCATTTTCGTGTGAAAAGCCATGGTTATACCCATTCATAAGTATCACCAATACATACATCTCTGTACAGGGTGGGGATTTCAACATGCAGCATTTCCTGATGCACATTTCTAAAGGGAAACCGTGTGCCTTTTTTAGAATTTCTTTTTTTTTTTTTTTTACAACATAAAACCATTACTCATATTATGTATGCTGAGCCATAACTACATGTTGCACGTTGAGGACAAAACAAAACCGTTTGGTCTCGGTTGAAAACGCAGACGAGAGACCTAGCCTTTATTATGAATCCATGGTCTCTATCGGGAACCAGTATGACGTCTATATATTTCCGAGCAAGGTGCGGTCGCCCGACACCGACGCTTCAAAGCCTGCCACGGGCGCGAAAGGGGTTCCTTCGCCACTGGCACACACTGGCTTTGCGAACTTGAGTTGTCCAACCATGTGTGTCCACACCATGCGCGAGGGAATATGGAGTGCGGCAAAAGTACGCTTCTAAATCGGACCGCACCTCCACAAAGCGGACGAGACATCTAGCCTTTATTATAAATTCATCGGGAACCGAATCCACGTTCCCAAATTTCCGAGCAATGTGCGCATGCGCAGTGAGGCCCCACACTTCGTCATGGGACACGGGGAAGCCGGGACTCAGATCACCAACCTTGTAGCTCCCAGCAAACCCTCACTACCCCTGCGTCACGACGACCCCACAATATTACCAGTTTCTTTTGCCTGCAAATCAGAGAACAGGATTTTAATGGGCTGTTAATTCAATGTATCCTATTAACAAGTTAAAATGTTAATTTGTGCATGCTTTTTTGAAATGTCAAGTCAGGAGCAGTTGACCCCATAAAACTGGTTCATTGACATAAAATGTGAGCTTTTTATGGTCCAAAGCCCACCATCACCGGAATGCCTTTAAGAAAGGTTTATGCTTTTCTTATTGGCATTGTCCTTCAGTTGTCATCTAGATGCTAGGCAGATTTTATTCTTAACCATATTTAGTGTGAGTGGCCCTCCGAACACTGACTTCACATTGTGTTCTAAAGGCCATACAAAAGAAAAGTACTACAAACATTCCCAAAGGACAGTAACTCAAAGAGGTAATCACCTCATGGCAGTTTTGGTGTCTCTTTTGTATTTGCTACACCCTCCACAAAGGTAGGATGAGCTTGCTAACCACATTATGAGACCAGCATGGGGTCTACTGCCTTACTTAAAGTCACTCACTTAGTCAACAGTTCTCCTGGACACAGACTTGAATCAGGACTGGTAGAGGAGCCGTCGGCCCAAACGTTATGCTGTGCTGCTGTCGCTTTATTAGGCCTTGTGAGGAGAAACGTGGGGGATGGGTGCATGGGAGAAAACACAAAACCAAGCTTGTGTAAGAGACAGACACAAATATATGTTCACATTCTTTATTTTCTTCAATACTTCTTCTCACAAGCCTCTCTCTCTCTCTCTCTCTCTCTCTATATATATATATATATATATATATATATATATATATATATATATATATAAAAACAAAACAATTAATAAAAGTGCACATTGACGCAACGTCTTTACCTGGCACCAGAAATGGAAACTTCACTGTCAAACATGCTGGCAGCTGCACATTTACTTGCATTGACACATTATGGACAAAGATATTATCTAGCAAACAAAAAACAAGAGCATGATTCCGAATCGAATGTATTTTTAGGTCAATGTATCAGGACCCGGTCTCCGTAGTCCCATAACCAGGCACAACGTGAGGTTGATTTGGTTACAGAGGATACTGCAAAAAGTCCTCAGACAAGACCACAGACACGTTGAATAACTTAATGAGCTCATCACGTTAGATGGCTAAATAAGTACTCACGTACAGATCATCCTGAGACAATAGCTAGAAGTAAATAAATGTACACATAAACACAAATAGAAAGCATACAGCATGTTGTAACAGTGGCTAACAGTATTTCAGAATGATAATGTAAATAACACCGATGGTTTCTTTTGCCATCGTTATTCTTAAATAACTTTCAGCTACTCATTATGTAATCATTTATAGATGCAGGTAAACAAAGAGGGAGGCAAGAGATTAACAGGAAGAGAGTTTGAAGAAGACTCGTATTTGACATCATTTTTTAAGGTACAACACTGTTTTGGGAAAGCAGCAATTCAAGGAAATTTGAGGTTCACATGGCAGGCGCTATGGAGGAGATGGAGGTATATATCGGGGCTACAACCTTGGGGGTATTAGTAGAAAAGGAGGTCTGAAAGCAGGGGAGGGGGTCAGTCAGAAAGCGGTCTACATGATCTGGCGGTGCATGCCGTAGCCCGTCATGCCAGCTTGGGAGGCCCCGCGGTTGCTGCCCATCTGCAGGCCAATCAGACTCTGGCCCTGGCGGAGTTGCTCCTGGCTGAACTCTCGCCGGTATCCCCGGGCTTTCCTGTACACGGGCGACAGTCAGAAGGTGAGGAGGAGGGAACATGAAGCTTCCCGCAGCTGTTTGGATCTCCTCCGTCACATCGTCTTTACCTGCGGAACCAGTCCAGGTCACCTCTGTAGTGACCGTCGTCCTTGGTGACGGCCACACTCCCCAGAGACATGAGAGTCCTTTGCACTGCCGCCATGTCCTTTCCTACAGCCAGGACGAAAGGATAATTCATATAAAATGATAGTTTGATAATGATAGTAACATCTCCTAACTAAAATGGACGAGTACAAGGGAAAGTGTAACATGACATCGGAGGAAATGTAAGTAATCAGAAGTAAAATCACCTTCCCAGAGATCCACAGTTTGAAATATGTCCGTGGTTGTTACTCCGTAAGCTTCAGCAGCTTCCAGGAACTGAGAGATCTTCTCCATCTGTTTGAAGGCCATCTGCGTCTCTGGAATCTTCTTGATAGGCTCTTTCCCTCTCGGATAAAGGCTGTTGATGAGCCGACAGAGGATCTGGGACAGAGGAGGCCAGAAATCTAAATCACACTGGACTGACACTTTTAGCTTAACAAAATGACAGTTAAGGATTTCATCTCATGCTTAAATTACATAATTAATATGTTTTAAGTTAGGAGAGCAGGGTGGGTACAGAAATCTCAATTTGGATTTAGTTGTGAAAGCCAATAAAATGTATTGTTGTGGGTCCTGTTAGTGAAAAAGCAACATATTTATTGACTGCATCATAGCCTTAAGTTACTTACAGGAGTATAAATTAATATCAAACTTTTTTTCAAAGTAAGGAGACATTGCAGCATCATGCACACGGCATTTTACAATTAGCTGGGAATTGTAGTGGGATAATAAGGTATGGTCAGTCATCGAGGTCATCAATCATTCGGTACAATATGATACACTTGCAAAGCATTTTCAACAACAGTTATTAATTCCAAATTTCCTGTTTGCTAAAACAAAAAAAGATTTCAGTAAGACTAAAGCGTGGGACCAGTCTTTTAAAGTGGATGGAGGCTCGGCCATGTTGCAGCTTAAATAATTCAACAGTAACTTCTATTTTTATATTTTAAGCACAGGTAGGCCCACTGCAGCCACTCACTGTTCCATCCACGAGCCATTTCTGGAAGTTCTCTCTGCCCGTCTGCGGCCTCTCCAGGTTCCCTCCACACTGGCCAACGATCCAGTCCACCAAGCGCTGCTCCAGGTCCGGGTCGTACTTCTGCTCGATCTTCTCCTGCACCTCTCGACTCAGTCCGTAGCTGGGGCCTCTGTTCGCCATGGCAGCTCTCTCAAGTATCTGTAGTGTACAGAATAGCCCTGCAGAGAAAATGTCATGAGGATGAAATGGCAAAACTCTGTTACAAACTAAATTCTTCTTCTAACACCCCCCCCCCAGCCCCATCTTTCTAATGTATAACGTATATTAGTGAGTTGCTTTCGACTGCTTTATATCCTGAATAAATGGATGAATAAATAACTAAAACAATTTTCTTCGTGCACAAATGTTTGTTTACTGTAATACAAATCTGTAGCACTAGACTTGTCAACATTTGAAGAAAAGCACCAAAAGCCAGTTCTTATTATGTCCCTTGCTCAGCAAGGCGCATCTCCGGAGGCTTTGGCAGAGAAGGGTGTGGTCGATGGAAGATGTCCCGAACAGGGACGGGCCCTTCCGTTGCCATGGTAACAATCAAGCCATTTTCCGGCACGCTGTGTGCAGTGATGGGCTGCGTGCAAGGATGGCTAGAATATGACCTCCAGGATGCAAACGTCATGAAGAGAATTAAGTAATCAAATGTATTTATGTTCTTCCTCTAACAAAACAGGCATTCATACAATCCTACCACCGTTCTATAATTAGCCCGCAATCGAGTTTAATTAAATTACGTCAGACCACTGTGACGCATTTAAATGTTTGTGTTACCTCTTCAGTTCATTGGTTTCGTTTCATCGCGGTTGTTGGGAGAAAAATTCAGGAAAATCCAAAGAAAGTCCTGCGTCTAATGTCAAGAGAACACATCCCGCAGCTTTTTGAAACATGCACATTTTACAAACCTCAAAAAGCAACTGCGTGAAGCTCTCACACCACGTGCTGCGACACCTAATCGGCAGCATAAACATCATATCCAACATGTCATGCACCCGCAGCGGATTGTATTCAATAAAGACCACACTTACTTGGAAAATAACAGCGTGGTCAGATTTGTCCGCGTCACGGTGTGATTTTCCGCTGAGCTGCGCAGGAACTGAGGATGCTGAAGTGCTGAAGCATCCATGAAGCGCAGCAGAAGGCGCGTCGGGCTGGATCTCATTCGTCCAGGAGGGGCGGGTCACTCATTATATGTGGCGACTCCCAAGTAAGGGAGGGGGGCAGAATGCAACGCGACAGCATGCAGCCGCCGGACAGTGGCCACTGCGGCGCATGCTCAGCTTTAACTGAGAGACAAAGACGGGGACAAATGAGTTGTATCCGCGACTGTAGATTTCCCTTCCCGACGCCTCATGACTGGTAGATTCAGTGCCTTGCTCAAAGGCACCGGAGCGATCAGCAGAGTGGGTGTTCAGTTATATTAAAGACACTTTAACCCGTGATGCCCTGCTAAATTTGTTTGGCTTAACTAACCTTAACTTGTTTGTTTTTTGGGGCGGATTGATTTAGCAATGTAGCAACGGATTGATTTAGCAAAAAACAAAGACATTTAGAAGACATTCTAAAGACAGATATCTGCCCTTTTCTACAGCAAAACAACACCAACAATACTTACAAAGCAGTGCCTGTTAAACAGAGATGGAACATTTGCGTTATGCAATAATTAAGAAGGGGGCCCAGTAAAACAATTTGCAAAGCCATATGCCTGACACGTTACACCCGCCATGCTGCTGGCTCCCATCAATTAATGTTTGAGTTTAGTTGAGGCAAAAAAAATGAATGACTACATAGATCAACCATGAATTAAAGGTCAGCGCTGCAGTTAAGCGGACCAGAGACAGTTAAGCGGCTGGTTTCGCCCCATTGAGCAGAGAGCAGCTATAGTGGGCAATGACATGTTAATGATAAACAGTCCTGTGCTCCACTCAGCCAACCAAAGGCAGGCAGATTCTCTGTCTTTAACCTGCAGCTACCCGGCAAATTGAGTTTCCGTTAGCAGCTGTTAATCTGGATGTATATAAAATTAAAAGTTATATTTTGAAATCCTGCATTAGCAATTATGGTGATTTAAGTTGGGTTCTGTCAATTTAAAAAATGTGCAATTTTCAAGAGCACTTAACTGTATGTTATGATGGGTTTCTGCGATTAAGCTCTCCATTTCCTAAAATTGTAAATACTTTACAATTTAACTATTCTGTGTGCATTTCTATATTAACAGGCAGATTGTTTGTCAGTTGATGATGTGGTAACAGACTGACCTGCAATTCAGTGTGCAGAGGTTTTATTGGCCAAAACAGGTGAAAAGTGATTAAAAAAGGCACAGGAAAGCTATGCGGCTAAGTAAAGAACAGTCAAATAGGGAAGAACAGGGACAGCGGACCTAACAAAAGGCCAAAATAACACTCAGTATAATAACTTGGGACATACAAATCCAACCTGAAGATATAAGGGAACCGCTAACAGGGAAGCTCCCTTTCATTTAAGTTTGCACTGTAACGGCATGTTGACATGACAGATGAAGATAACAGGGAAAAAAGAAAAAAAAGAAAAGAGGTCATACTCAGTAGAGGAACACGCCGTTGTTTGGTAAATTTCTTGAGGATCGACTTCCCAGTAAACACAGTCCTTCTATCCTTATGCTCGCTTCCCCGCCCCCTTACTCAGACCAGAGTGGTCAGCTTGTCTATGAGATCATCAATAGTGTACACCATGAGCTTGATGTCGTCCCTCTCGGACATGCGATGCTGGCCGTGTCGCCGCAGGATGACGTCCACGTCGTTGCTGAGGACGCGCTCCGCCACCTGCATGGAGATGTGCCAGGGGACGTCCTCGTCTTTGAGGCCGTGGATGAGCCGCACGGGACAGGTGATGGGGATCGGACTCTGCAGCACGCAGTGGTTTTCCGCCTCTCGCAGAAAGTTCATGTTAAACTTGCAAAGACCCTCCTCCGAGTGCTTGGTGGGCAACGTCCACTCACCCTTCTCCTCAAACTCCTTGCGAGTCTGTGCATGGAAACACGGGCAAATCCAACTCAAAGACAGATGGAAATGAAAATGTCTGCATGCGAGTAAATCTAATATATGCCTACCTCCAGGGGAAGAGAGTTGAACAATGTGACAATGTGATCGGCGGCAGTTGAGATGCCCACCAGTGCGGCGGTCTTCTCTGGTCTCGCAATTGCCGCCAGCAGCATGAACCATCCGCCTATACTGGAACCCACCATTATCTACAAGGATGCAACGACACCACAGAGAATGTAAACCAATTCATTACAAAAGAAAAACAGCAGACTTGTGTAGTGTAATCACAGTAGCGGAGGTCAATCCATCAAATGATGTAACACGGCGCCATCTTCTGGCTGTGAAGTAGAACACAGTGAATAGTTGAGGTTGGAAGGATAATAATAATGTTGTTGCAAAGATTCAATTTTGTGGTGGAAGTATTTTCATAGAATCTGAATTTATGAATTTGGGAGAAGTAGTATGTTGGTTTTTTGTATTAAGTAATTACGCTTCTGTAAATTCAACTTTTTTGTGGAAAACATTATCATAATCAAAGCAAGTCGTCTTATGTGTTTGGAGTGTGCTTAAAGTACACAAAGCGTTTAACATATGAATATTTATAATTTATTTCACAACAACCCGCCAAAGTATCTGATGTTCCCATCAGAGTATCTATTAGATATAGATACACTTGCTTCACTGTCGAAACACATTCAAACATTTCAAGATGTTTTCCTTGCAGTCTCACGTTAAATGAGCATTTACAATGTTAAACCCGTTTCCCCTTTATGGGAAACGACTAAAGGCCTTGAAAAAAGGGGGCACCAGCCTCGGGAATATTTACCTGTGGCCCCTCGACTAACTCATCCAACACGTAAAGGACGTCTTTTTTCCAGGTGCCAATAGTTCCTTCTGAGAGGACCCCCTCCGAGGCCCCGTGCCCTGTGTAGTCAAACCTGGCAAAACATTAACAGAACGCCATGAAGGTTGAAGGGTTCGTGTAGATTATTTTTGAGACATTAAATCACTTGTATACACAACACTGAAAATCGGGTGACTTTTCAGTATGATGGAGCGATGTTCTTTTATCTCTCCATAATCCAATCCACTAAAATATGTTTAGTATACCCTCTTTTCTTGGGGCATCATGACAGTTTGAGACAAAAACAAACTTACATTTAGTTAATTATTTACACTGAGGCATATAATGCATATTAATTATGAGGGGATGGATTATTTTAAGCAGCTTACCAACACGAATCGCATTCCCTTTTCTATTTATTATCCCAGTAAACGCACAATTAGCAGAAGAGTTTATGTTGTGGTGTGCACGTGCTTCTCCTCTGCAGGATGGGCGCGCGCATCTTCTCCAGCTCGTGCTCCTCAGTGACTTACCGCAGGTACGAGTGTCCCAGTGACCTACAGAACTCCTCCAGAGCCTCGGCTTTCTGCCCGTTCATGTTGGAGCCATATCCCGGGAGGAAGAGCACGCCGGGGCTCTTGCCCTTCACTCGTCTGTAGGCCAGCTTCGGAAGGTCCGGTCGTGAGGCGTACTGGACCGTGGACTTGTGCCTGCTGACCCCTGGTAGGCACAGCGCGAGGGCAAAAAACGTGTTGCGTTACGTAAGTTAAATGACTCACAACAACCGACGTCAAAATGGCTTCATTACGAAAACGACGTTTGGTAAATACAGTGAAACGCACAGACACATCGTTTTTATTTTTCTTAAATAAAACTTCTCTTGACGCAAACTAGAAAACCCGCACCTGGATACGAGGGGATACAGCGTGTGCCCCCCCCCCCATAACGAGCAAATTGAGAATTGAGGCACAGTTTATGTTACACAACGAGAGAAATTCACGTCAAAGAGGTTCCAAAATACAACGTAAATCACCGGAGACAACGCAAAAGCTTTCTGGGGCGCAAACAGCGCACAGTTCACTTGCCCTACATTTTTAAGACGACGCAGTCCGCGTGAGCCACACCCCCTCTCTCTGCGCTTAAATGCCCTCATACGAAACTCACACCTGGAGAAATGTATTCTGCTAAAAGCGTAAATTTGAACAAACCTTCCGGGCGCAGTGACGACAAAGCAGCAAGCCCTCCATTACTTAAAATGTGTGAAAGTCCTCTGCGGCAGGACCTCAGCGCCACGGCTGCCATACTGCTCCGCGACCCACTGTGGAAATATCGCGAGAGTTGGAGCACAGCTAGTCTCGTTTACTCAGAGCGCATCTAATTGTCCTTCAGCGTTACATTACAGTTGAATTAGCAAAACAGTGTACACATACTTCATTCCTTTTTATTTTTTTTTATGTCAAGTACAGAGGTTCAGAAAGCCCTGTCAATGTTTTATTATAACAATACATAAAACATGTGAAAGCAAAGTACAAACAGGTATATGTACACAAGTGCAGTACTTGACTAAATATAGCAGTTATTTTCCACCATAAATATTTTTCTCCGATGCCAAATAGACTAACTAAATGTACACTCATATTAATAACATAATGCCGTATACTAGCACGCTAGTAACTTTAATTTAATAATAGAGACAATTTGAGTGTTTTGCAAAGTGACTTTTTATAGCCTTGGATAAAATAAGTATCCACACCCTTTTTTGAAGCAACATAATCAATTACACAGTTTCCCATTAGTCATCCATTCAAATTGGCTCCTTTATTGTAGGCTTATGAAATATGCAAATCAGTCAATACTGCTGCATCACTGCATCTGTATGTACATACTGGTTGGCTCTATACACTATTTGATAAAATACCTGTCAAATGTTTTGTATATATTCCCTTTTGTTTTTGCATGCATCTATTTCGTATTACTTTTAAGTATTTGAGTATATCCATGCACCCCCCCCCATGCGTGAGTTGACTATGTTATTATTTACATATCAAACACGACGATCGCTGGATATATTTTATTTACAGAGAACATAATGTGGCCCACGCAGAGGGGAACTTGTTGTGTCTTGTCATGTGAAGCGTCGGCTTGCAGCGTGACTCGGAGCGTCACCGGCGGAAGGTCACGGAGCGGCGGAACGGAACGGAAGCGGGAGTAAAAAAAAAATAAAAAAAACTCATCCGCCATTGTGGGAAATGGTAAGGGATATTCCAGCGAGACAACCGGGCAGGTTTTTAGACCGACCGCTGAAGGCCAAATCCGTGGCAGGATCGCTCCTTTCCCCCCGTTAAAACCGAAGTCTCTGTTTGTAACAACGAAGAAGAAGAAGAAGAAGGAGAAGCGGATCGTCGTCGGCTCCGAACCCGGTAAAGAAGAAGAAGAAGAAGAAGAAGAAGAGGCAGAAGAAGAAGAGGCAGTAGCAGCAGCAGCAGCAGCCGCCGTGTAACCGTTACAGAGCGATCCGACGACCCGACAGACGAGGCAGAGGCTGTGGGTGGTGGTGGTGGTGGTGGTGGCGGAGGGGGGGAGAGAAGCCGTGGACAGTCACAAACAACCCGCAGTTTCGGTTTCCTGGAGGATGTCTGCGACCACAGTCGATCAGGTTCGTATGTGTGTGTGGGGGGGTACTTTAACAGTTCGATCTGGTTTCATTCGGGCCACGCCGGATCAAACGAGCTCATATATATATATATATATATATATATATATATATATATAGCTATATATATATAGCTATATATATATATAGCTATATATATATATAGCTATATATATATAGCTATATATATATAGCTATATATATAGCTATATATATATATAGCTATATATATATATAGCTATATATATATATAGCTATATATATATATAGCTATATATATATAGCTATATATATATATAGCTATATATATATATAGCTATATATATATAGCTATATATATATATATATAGCTATATATATATATAGCTATATATATATATATATATAGCTATATATATATATAGCTATATATATATATATATATATATATAACACCCCCCCCCCCAGTGTGTGATTTACGTGGCTAGCTGTTAGCTGCGCGGTAGGCCGAGTGAATCACCGACCCTCTCTGGCTGCAGCCGGTTGCCAATGCGGCACCGTTTAGTTGCTGGATGTCAGAACGTTTTGACATCAGGTCAACAACGCCGAGCTGCCCGTAAAATGTTACAGCCGGGCAGAAGCTATTTTAGACTGAAGTTGCTACAATCTGCTGTTCTGTGTATTTATGCAACTAGCATACATACGTGTGTGTGTTCGTTTCCTGTCGTGATCTAACAACATCTCCACTTCCTGTGCTCCTCACTGTTTCAGAGACCCAAAGGACAAGGAAATAAAGGTAACACTGATTCTGCCCTCGGTTATTAACACACCAGTGTAATGAATTAACATGAGCTAACATGCTATCTGCTTCTTTTTTTAAACGTGGGCATGAAACTGCAGATCTTATATGTTCCTGTTGTTGTCCCTAATTCTGCATTTGTTTTGATGATGTTTCACCAAACTGAGATCTTGTCACGTCTTTAGATTTGACCACCACTTACCTCCTCTGCACAGGTTAACAAGTAGACATCTTTAGCTGGTAGTATTCAGGACTCCCCTGTAGTCCGTGTGATGATTGACTGAACTTTCTTCTCGTCCTCAGTGCAAAACGGATCAATGCATCAAAAGGATGGTGTTAACGATGATGATTTTGAGCCTTATCTAAGTGGCCAGACAAATCAGGTAACGTCCTGTACTAAGCCATGATAAGGTCCTTGCAGTACAACCACTCAGCTAGTACTTGTGGCCAGTACCAGTAGTTTATGTAGTGGACAAATCAGTTATATTTTCATTGTTCTCTCTACAAAACAATTAATTACAGGCGCCCCCGTGTCTATCTTGTTTCTAATGATGACGTGTCCCTAAAACCTAACTCAATGTCACCATTCATAATGGGATGTTACCATGTTGGATAATCTGTCTGGTTTGTTACTTGTCATTGTGTCTGGTGTGTTAACCGTCTTTCTGTCACACAGGGTAACAGCTATCCGCCAATGTCAGACCCCTACATGCCCAGCTATTATGCTCCTTCCATTGGTTTCCCTTACTCTCTCGGAGAGGCTGCTTGGTCCACAGCGGGAGACCCTCCCATGCCCTACCTGACCACGTATGGACAGATGAGCAATGGCGAGCCCCACTTCATCCCCGACGGTGTGTTCAGCCAGGCTGGGGCCCTTGGGAACACCCCTCCCTTCCTGGGCCAGCATGGCTTCAACTTCTTCCCTGGTAATGCAGACTATTCCACCTGGGGTACCAGTGTCTCTCAGGGTCAGTCCACACAGAGCTCCGTGTACAGTAACAGCTATGGGTATGCCCCCAGCTCGCTGGGCCGGGCCATCACGGACGGACAGGCTGGCTTTGGAAGCGACACCCAGCTCAGTAAAGTCCCGGTGCTGAACAGCATCGAGCAAGGTATGACGGGCTTAAAACTGGGTACGGACATGGTGGCAGCCGTCACTAAAACCGTGGGCTCCCCCCTGGGGGGCACAGCAGGAATGAGCAGTATGGCAGCCAACAGCCTCCCACCGTCTGTCAACTCGTCTGCACCTAAACCCGCCTCCTGGGCCGCCATCGCCAAGAAGCCGGCTAAGCCGCAGCCTAAGGTCAAACCCAAAGCCAACATGGGGTTGGGGGGAGGTGCCATTCCCCCACCCCCCATAAAGCACAATATGAACATTGGTACTTGGGACGAGAAGGGCTCCCTGAATAAGCCTCCGTTAGCTCAGAATATGATGCCCCCGCAGCCTATGGTGCAGCAGCCTCTCCTAGCTCAGCCCCAGCCCTTACTGCAAAACCCATTGCCTCCTCCGCCTCAACACCACCATCACCACCACCACCAACAACAACAACACCACCACCACCACCAACAACAACAACCACATCACCAGCCCCAACATCAACACCAACACCAGCCCCAACACCAACATCAGCCCTTCCAGCTTCACTCCCTCCAATCCCCCCAACACCCCCAGCCTATGCCCCCCGGCCATCCACACATGCACCTCTCCTCTCAACCCGGCCCCCCGCAGCACCTTCATCAGCAACCACCTCAGCAGCCTGGTCCCCCGCCCAACCGCTGGGTGGCTCCCAGGAACCGCGGCGAGGGCTTCGGTCTGGGTGGGGGACTCCCACTTAGTGCCTCCCCTTGCTCCGGAGAAGTGCATCCCGTGCTGGAGAAGCTGCGCGCCCTCAACAACTACAACCCCAAAGACTTTGACTGGAGCTTGAAAAATGGCCGCGTCTTCATCATCAAGAGCTATTCCGAAGACGACATCCACCGCTCTATCAAGTACTCCATCTGGTGCAGCACAGAACACGGCAACAAGCGCCTGGACGGCGCCTACCGCTCACTGGGCAACAAGGGGCCCCTGTACCTGTTGTTCAGCGTCAACGGCAGTGGGCACTTCTGCGGCGTGGCCGAGATGCGCTCCCCGGTGGACTACAATGCCTATGCAGGTGTCTGGTCTCAGGACAAGTGGAAGGGCAAGTTCGAGGTGAAGTGGGCATTCATCAAAGACGTGCCCAACAACCAGCTGCGACACATCCGGCTGGAGAACAATGACAACAAGCCAGTAACCAACTCCAGGGACACTCAGGAAGTGCCTCTGGAAAAGGCCAAACAAGTGCTTAAAATTATCGCCACTTACAAGCATACCACCTCAATCTTTGATGACTTTGCACATTACGAGAAACGTCAGGAAGAGGAGGAGGCTCTGAGGAAGGTGAGATAAGCATACATACAAATAGCCCTGTCCCCTTTTAAAATAGCGTTTTCGCACGTGTCACTGCGCGTTCCGTTTCGTCGCTCTTTATTTTAAAAACGGGGAGGGGGGGTACTTTCCCTTAATCACCGTTACGGGCTGGAGCCAGGCTGTAATCGGCTGATCTTGTTCCACCTGCTCTTAGACAGCGGATGCGGCTTCCTGTGGCTGAACGGGCAGTCTGGTGTAGATGGAGGTTCCCAGAGGTCTGTCAGCAGAGAGACACGCCACCATTACTCACAGGCAGGTTCGCCAAACTCTTAATTCTTCATCAGCCATCTTGTGCAGCCCAGACTGCGATGATTTGCCCGGTTGGAGTCAGCGTAGAGGTTTTCCTGAAATAGCCCACATTCCTGGCATTCCTCCTCTCAGACAAAGGCAGATGTAGGCTCCGATCTCCCTTTGAACGACAAGCCTCTCTGCTCTCCACAGGCTCCTCATGCATGCAACAACATAAGCCCCCGGCGGCACCGTCCCTGAGAGTTGGTACAGTTCACCTCCGATGTTCTAAACGCTTTGGATGATAGAAATGCATTGTTACGGTGGTTCGTTGCACGTGGTTTTGAAAAGCTCCCACTGTGTGAGCCGGCTCCCTCCAAAAGGGAGGCTGAAATGTGTTGCAGAGGTAATAACCGTGGTGTTCCACAAATTTTAAGCCTAAGTGGTAAAAAAAAAACGTACCCATGGGAAGGATGACATGTTATCCCTGCTTGCATTGTGCAGCATCCATTCTCACCAGTATGCTAATCGAAACTGCACTTCCCGACACCCCCCCCCCCCCCCCCATGCCCTTTCTCCCAGTCCCCCTACTGCTGGTGCTCCATTGAGGCCGCACCGACTCCTCTCCGCTGACCTTGTTAATATGCGCCGGGTTCCTTTCTCATAAATATTCCAAGTGCATGTTTTTCCGGGGCTTGTGAAAACAAGCTGTCAGCAGAAGGCCTTTTCCGTCCCGCGCTGTGCGGGCGTTGCGCTGCGCTGCTTTTGTAGCCCTGACCTCTTACATGACAGGATCGGCCACGCTGAGGCCTCGCCCTGCTTCGCCTGACAAGGTGAATTGTTCTCTGTTGTCTGGCCTGTCCTTCCTGAACCTTTTTTGAGGGTGTGTCAAACCAGCACCGCTACACCTGCACCCAAAACACCATGTCAACGTTTTTAATTCTTTTTTTTTTAAAGATGCTGTTTGCAGGATTTTTATTAGCAGAACTAATTTGGCAATTAATAGCGAGAGGTTAGCTACGTCCCCCCTTTGGGTGTTAGTCTGAGCATCCACGGTGGGTGTAGAGTTACACTGGTCTCAAGAGGTTTCTCAAAGGTGACACTGTATTCCTCTTTTATTGTAACGCATGACACACCCATGAATATGTAATATTCAAGGTGTGTTTTGTGGACAACGTATGTTGTTTTTATCGGCAAGACTGGGATTTATACAGTGTTCATGGCTGCAGTATTTTTAGTATATTTATCTTCTTACTGTATTCTGTATCTCACTTATTTTAACACTAAATCGAAAAGGTAACTGTACTTACGTGATTACTTATCCTGCAATTTACACAGCATACCAACAGTGGGAATGACAGACTAAAAATAAGATAGTGTTATCTTAGAGGTTGTTGAAAATGTATTTCCCTGCAGTATAGCGTTCGTGAAACATTTGCTTTTGTATGGGAGAACTTTCCATATAGAACAGGGAGTCTAATGCACGAAATGAAACACAGGACATGAAAAATGTATTCGGTCTGAATTGATAGTAATAATAAAGTGTTTAGTTTACATTACACGCTTTGATGCAAAGCGACTAACAATAAGTGCATTCTAACCATAAGGATACAAACTCAAAAGAAAACAAGGAATTGCAATTTCATTAAGTTTGCCGATTTACAACTTGCTATAGATCAGGTCAGTTATAAGTACACTTAGTGTTTTTAGTCGAGGTCGTGTCTGAAGAGCTGTGTCTTCAGTTTGCAGCGGAGGATGCAAAGGCTCTCTGTGGTCAGAGAGCTCATTCCACCATTTAGGAGCCAGAACAGTTTATTTTTAGCAGCACATTAAACTGAAAATTGCTGTTACTGTATCTTTTAGACGAGTTGTTGCTCCAAGTTCAATAGATCCTAAGTAATCATTGATATTTGCCGTAAACGTTCAGATAGACACATAGATAAATGCATCCTGTCGATACAGATACATAAAGTAAAATAAATATTGATCATCTTCATAAATGCCGTAGCAGGATCTTTTACCTTCAAGGTCTCAAAAACGAGTGTCACACCTTTTAGGATGTCACATCTTTCTTTCTGTGCTCGAGTGATTTACACTTTCAGGTGTATCTGACAGCGTAGAACACTATTCTATTAGAAAAAGACAAAGCGGTGTCTTCGGCTTGGGTCTTCCCTCAACATTTGACCTTTACCCTGTGAATGAAGTTCTTTCAGCTGTTGCTTATGTTTGCTTGTGTCCCTTTTGTTTGCTCCACTGATCACCTCTTTTCTTTTTTTTTTTTCTTCCCTTCTCTCGCCAGGAGCGCAATAGGAATAAACCGTAACCTTCAAGCAAGCTCTCTGCTAGAACTGCAACACTAATGATGTAGGACCTTAAATACATTTTGCCTAACCACGAGGAGGAAAGGCTCTCACAAGTCTTTCCGCCGAAGACGACAATGTATCTGAGTACTTGAACATGATGATAGATGGACTCATCCGTATCCGTTGACTGGTGTGTTCCTGTCTCACGAGAAAAACCGAACCCACATTAGAGTAAAATCTGTCATTAAAGCACTTTCAATCCTCCTAAATAGCCTCTACCAGTACCCTTGACTCTCTAATCTGTTCTTCTTCTTTGATTTTGTTTGAGAAAACTGACTAACTAAAGTAGTCAGGAGATTTCAACGGGCTTATTTGTAGTTTTTCTTTTAATTTTTTCACGCCTCAAAATGGGATATTGGTGAAGTTCATCAGCTCCTGAAGAGAATTAAAGATGTGTATGATTTTAGTCTTTAACTTGAATCTGTGTTCAACCAGCTGATCCGACTACTCTGACGGAGGTTTGGATGATTTGACCGGTGGGATGAAATAATTGGGAAACAGCCACAATCACGCCAATCATGGGATGTATCCTCTCCTACCGTGTTCCCTTCTGCACCGGTTTCTGTGTACCAAAATATTACCATTATGCAGAAGGCAAAACACCAGCCAATGCACATTGTGTTATTTTAGTTTTCGTTGTTGCCCCTCTCTTGTGATTCTGACATTCTGAAGTGCATTTGTCTGAGGAGAAACCTGCTGCTCTGGTAGAACTAGTGCAGGCCTCCTTGGGTCCTGTGGGTGACTGTCTTTGCTCTGGTGTTGATGTACTGTACCTCAGGCTCAATCAAGACTGTCTCCTTAACAACTAAGCCCTTTTTTTTGGGAGAGTCCTCACGCTAACGCCCGCTCGTTCCCCCAAAACATCCGACTGCAAGGATGTGACAGTTTTCTCCTCTAGGTAACTCGCTAGCTAAATAAAAATTCTCCATGTTTAGCGCAAACCATGCTTTTGTGTTTTTGTGTACTCATTTGCCTCAGAAATGTGTGCATTGCTTCAATGCTTCACACGGTATCACACACACTCTCAAATATAAACTATCTGCATATGCGCCGCTAAATACAGCTATGTATTTACCGTAGCAGCAGTTCCATGTCCACATCTGCTCTGCATTGCGGCTCTTTACTGACATCAAAGTGTAAAATGTGTTGGTGCCAAGGGGGTTGGTCTGACTATAAAGTAAAAATATGTTGTAGATTAAACTGACTTGGGAGGCAGACCTGCCGGCCCAGAGGTAGTTGATATAAAGGTACAACTACAGGGATTAGAATGTTTGACAACGTACGGATGGTGCAGGCAGTGGTGGAATGTAGCTGGAGTACATTTACTGTACAAAAGCGTAATTTTTAGGTCAGGGCACTGAGCTTGAGTGTTTACTTCTTTTTTAAAATTCTGCTCCACTACGTTTCAGAGGCAAATGTTGTACTTTTTACTCCACCACATTTGTTTTATACTTACTTTGCGGGTTAGAGTTTAACATTGAAAAACCTACAGTAACTGTAAAACTGATGAAAACAGTTGTTTCCAGCCTTAAAGGCGGATGACATTTCCCCTTAAAACTTCTCAGAAAGTTTCCTTTAAATGATTCAAATTTCACAAGAACAGATATTACAAACTATTCCAAATAGAGACCATATTGCTGGTCCAGGGAGGGTATAGTGATTCTGACTCCCTCGCTCTGATCACAAACCTTTGAGCTCAGAGTTTATTTTGATCTCGACAACACACCTGTAAAGTTTCGTGACTGCATGATTTATTTTAAACCGTCAGAAACTTTGTGTTATTACTTGAAATACAATGTGATGATAGAATATGTGGAATTTCCTGTTTGCTGTTTTAAAACATGTACGTATGGCGTTATTTCGATTTAGTGACCAGGGCAGGTGAAGGTAGAACAGTAATCGTAGACGGACTTTAAAGACATGTTAGACCTATAAAAGAAGACATTACGATGAAACAACTAAATGCAAAATTATATGAATAAAATTGTTATGAAATACAATTTCCCTGTGGGTTTCACAAATGTTTACACAACCTACATGCTGTTACATACATCAACATCTCATTACACACATCGACATACTATTATATACATCAACATGATCTTATATAAATCAACATGCTATTATATACATTAACATGCGATTACACACATCAACATGCTATTATATATAGTAAACATGATGTGTAAAATGACAATTTTTTCATAATTCACCGGAGAACTCTGACATGACAATGATTCATTTTCACGTGTTTATGCACCTTGCTTTTCATATTCTCTCTACTCATTCAGTTCCCCCTGAAATGAACCACTCACTTTCCTTCCCTCGTGTCTCCAGCAGAGTGCGCCATCACATCGGTTCTCTCGCATGTCCTCTGCTCTTGAGATGTGACACATAAGCCTCTCCTGTAAGCAGAAAAGCCCCCTTTCTTCTCAAGCCCTCCAACTCCCACGGTTACAATCACACCAGGGTGAGAAGTACTTGTTGTGCTTCTCCAGCTTTTTGGAGCAATTAATGCGAGCTCACCAAGCTGTGCAGCGAGAGGTGGAGAAAAAAGGATGTGCTGAGGGAGTGAGGAAAGTCCCTCTTTGTGTTCGTCAAGAGGGGAGAAAGAGCTGTAATTATAACATTGGAGGAATTGGATTGTGACTCCTCTCTTCTCTCTTTCAGTTAATTTGCGCATCAATCCGGTTTTTGCAGGCGGCCTTTGAAAAGACCACACTTTTCCCGCCTCTGTGAACTAAGCAGGGCACAAGCTATTTATGCACCCCGCAGCGCTGTATTACCCGGGATTGATGGTGCAGAGACGTACCTCTGGTACGATGCTGATTTGATTTTGTTCTTGGAACGCGGGGCTTCCGGTTGCCTCCGTCCACAGCGGTCAAATCAGTTCCAAGAAAGTGGCAAGCAAACTTTTCTCCCCCCCACCACCACCACCACCACCTCTCCTCCAAATCATCAAAATGTCCTTCTGCGGAGGGATTCGGTTGAGTGAAGATGAGAGAGAAGGAGCATCCTCTGCTTAGTGAGCTGACATGCCTTTGAAGTTTCAGTCGCACTGAAGATTCATCAACACATGGCTCAAGGCAAGGTTGGGCCGAGTCTCAGGGCCGGTACTTCTTCGATGTTTTTGAAGGTTTTTCTAACTCCGGGCCACGGCGCATCGCTCAATAAGTCCTCATGGAACAATAATCCCATCGACGACTGTGTTGACTGACATGATGATGAGGAGAGCCCGAAATTGCACTTTTGAACATGTGCGTATAATTTGCTGATAAGCATTGTTTGTGTTATGAACCGATCCAGCCAATAATGTTTTAGGACTCACAGTTGTATATTGAAAACTAAATTGAAGTTTTAATGTAATACTGAACAGATCAGGTGAAATATATTGTATTTACTATATGAAAAAAGGGGTTTTGAGTGACAGTAATGTCTAAGTTTTCTTCCTGCCCTTTTCCAAGTTGTCTCTGTTGCCATGGTTACATCATTATCTGCTAACTGAAAATAGAGGCTGAGTTTTGCTGAACACATTGATATGATGTAGATCTGAGCTGGAAAGACTTGATTCTTCTACAAACAATGAAAGAAAAATGACCCATTTGCAGATTCTCATTACTTCTTTTCTTTAAACAAGGTTAATGCTGATTTTGAACAGGGTAAATAATTACCACTTAGATAGATTAGCATAGATACCCACGGTTTTTATTTAATACCACGTTTCATATATCTATTTTAAAATTGTGTTTGTATAAACATCAAAGATCCGACGCTCAAGAAGTAGTTTTGCTGCTCACCTTTGTGTTAAGAGTTGTCATTGTCTCTGATGACCACAAGGAGGCGCCGCGCATTGAAGAGAAATAACACACACCCACATGAGCACACACATAATACACGCCTCACACCATATTTAGACATTTTCAAACCAACGGCTCAATACTTATTTTCTCCTCACCATCCCTCAACGATTGGAGTACAATCTGACGAGTATTAAGTGATGTCACACTCGTGAATGTCATGCAAATAATTACAGGGGCTCTCGTTAAATTGATTATTGCAAATCCATAAAGCTCAAAAGAGACAGATTAAAAAAAAATGATTTAAAGTTAGCAGCAGATATCCTGTCACTAGAATGGGTCAAGTCACACATAATAATTCTAAATGCCTTCTTCTTTTAAACCCCACACCTGCTTTCACCAGATTGTAAAGCAACACTTATAAATAATAAAATAAAAATGTTAAAGGCAACAAAGCACAATCCCAACACACACACACACACACACACACACACACACACACACACACACACACACACACACACACAGAGCTTATTCATTCTTGGCTCAGACACGACTCCACTAAATCTTTGCACCCACAGATACTTGCTGTATCGACTCTCTGAATGTCGTGCAGAGAAGTTTCGAGCCTGTGAAGAGACACAACCCTGATGACATCATGTGCGAAATCAGCTCATCTAGCAAAAGTGTACCAAACTTTCTTTCTCCAAAGCAGGTTTGTGTATGTCTGTGCACTACAGCACGGCCTGCAACAAAATTGACCCCTTGGGACAAATTCTGGATTTTAAGAGATACTTAAAATGTACATCAAAGAATATGCGTGGGTGAAGATTATTTGAATTACTTTTACTGCGAGAATGGATGAAATTGGTTACAATTACAACAATAACCGGCGTGTTAGTCAGCATTTTGTGTTTGTTTGACATGTGTAATGTTTAGGGGATGCATATCGGCAGTGTTCAAAGCAACAGAGGATAATTCAAGGCCTACGCGCTCATTCATCTGTTCAAATGTCATCAAATCAACGCCACAGTGTGTGGGTATGAAAAATCACTACTGCAACGTTAAGCAGGTACGTCTCAGTGTAACGACTATAGTTCCTGTGTATCCCGCTGCTGTTGGGTTACTTGCATCTCCTGCTGCCCTTCAGCGAGGATGTACACACATGAGAAGGCCTGTTTTATGATGCTTTAAAGTGAGTGAGAGCATGTGGCAAATGGGGAACAAAATACAAAAGAGAAAAGGCCCAAACAAAAACAGCCTTACTGGGTGCCTCTTATCTAAGTTCCTTTGAGCATATGTGGGGTATCGTTATTCATTTTACAGTTCTGCCCTCAGGTTCCAGGCCTTTGTGCGGAGTGTAAAAGTGAAACGTGAAAAGAAAAGATGAGTAAAAGAAAGAAGAGATTGAGAAAACTGCCGTGGTGTCTTTCATTCATTCATCTATATCTGTATGTGTGTTATGCCCTTTTGGGATACTTGGCCAAACCGGCCGCAGGGGCTCATACGCATGAATCTTTAATCTATAGACCAGATGAGTAAAGTTAACTAAAAGAATGAGAGAAAGCGCAGCATACACAGCTTCTGCAGCACATTTACACTTCACAGCCGGACTGCCCTCTCTCTTGTGCTGCAAAGATGGTAAGTGGAGACACACTAGCTGTGGTCAGGCTGCTCATTGAATTCAAAGGTTGGCATATGGACTGTGCATTGCAGGGGGTAGCGCCGAATGGAAAGGTCTGAAATGTAATGCATTTGAAATGAAAGTAAAAAATGTGCAAAGGGAAGAAGAAACGTGACACGCCGGCTGCTGAGGCCTACATGAGTCGGCAGGTGTACACCTATGTGTGTGTGTATTGTGTATGAGTGTGGGACAGAGAATGTAAGTGCACGGCTTTACTACAGGTGGAGTCTGTAATGTGATGCGGGCTGCGTCTGCTCCCGCGACTTCCTCCTCAACCCTTCTGTTCAGGCCGGATGGAGATTAAGGGCCATTAAAGGCTCTCTGCTGCATGTGCAGTTCCTATTGATCACATCGACTCAACTCGCTGTAGCCAATGATCCGATTACAAGTGTTGCACCGCCATCCTTATCCCCCCCCCACCCCCTCCATCTTCTCTCCTCCTTGCCCCTCCCCTTTGTTTTTCCTATCGCCCACCCTTTGCTGCTCACGGTGCTCTGTGGAGGTCGCTGCGATTCTGCTGATGTCAGCGCTGGGGCACACCCCACCGAACACCCCCCCGGGCGAGCTTCTGAGTATCTGCTTGCGTGTCTGTCTCTATTTCTGTCTTTCGGGCCTCGCTGTCCACTCACGCGTCGTACCCGCTCCTCGCTCCTGTGCTCTCACCATCTCCAGTCATCTCCCAACACAGCAGGGTTGATGATGAACTTTATTTCAACACAGGGGAGTTGGATGGGCCTCGCCTCGGAGAGCCAAATTAGTTGAGACAGTCTGAGAGGCATCAGCTCAAACCCACCGACCCCCCACCTCTCCGAGCATCACCCCCTCCCACGGCTTGCACGGTCAAACAGCCCTGGGGGAGCTTTCTGTGAGACCACTGTGGTTATTAGCTTTGACAGAGGCTCAAGGAAATCGTCTTAGTTGCTACTGTACAGGAAGTGTCCCTCTCCGCTCCTAATTCAGAGGGATTCCCGCATAACTGGCAACCTTTTCCCGTTAAGAAACTCCTTGTCTCAAAAAGTTTGGTTTGGACATCACTTTTCCCACAAGATAAAATGGAATAATGTTGATTTATTCCCCTAACGCTCTAATCAGTGCCATCATTAGGTAAAAATATCAATGCGCTCAAAACATCAGCTTCAACGGAATATAGCAGAAGCATGCTATCAGCCTAGATAGCAACAGATTCGGAGTGATTTGCACGATAAAGTTGACATGAAACACATTTTCAGTCCAGAGCTGCAGCCATCTGGTTGTTTTGAAATGTTTTACATGATGGTCCTCAAGTCGGGATTCGCTCTGTTGAGATTATTTGACTGGTATGTTCTTTTTGACTTGCTTTGACTCTCTGTTAAATAGTTAACATTAATACATACATATATATTTATTTCAAAAGTAAAGTCATATGACAGAATTGGGTCTGATAGCAGTCATATCTGAGTGATAGAAGTTGTTCTGTGTCCTGGTTCTATCAATCAGCTGCACTAGTCAGGGATTCACAGGGAACAAAACAACCACGGCGCAATACACAGAGAATAAGTGAAACAACATCAATTCACCACTGGATAAATCACTCACTTCAAAGAAAACCATGCCTCTTATAAGTCATATTATACATTTAATAATGCAGCAAGGGACCTATATTGAACAAACACTTATTTCTCAGTGATTCCTATTAAACAAGTGGACGCTTGGCTTTGAAATACAGTGGCGCCCTTGAGGCCAGATCAGGGCCAGAGCTGGAACATGAATAAAAGGAAGCTCCATTATACTTGCAACCAACTGGGCCTTGAGAATAGGACCACATGGGTGGGTGGGAGGCTTGTAAATAGATTTACTCCCTGGATGAAAGGCTCACTGTGATGTGTGTCCAAGCAGGGAACATGAGAGCCCGCCATTGTAATGTGAGAGTTTTGCAAAACAAAATTAACAGATTTTCATCTGTTTTCACACCCCTATCAGCAAAGTCATCCTTCTTCCATCTTCAAAATGCATGGAGATCACCATAAAGAAAACCTAAGTGCTGTGTGTACATGTGCGCTTTGATATTGTGCTCAGGCACTGACCTTCACCGCTCCTGCAATTACATCACAGGGCAGCTCCCGCTCTCATGCATATTAATGCAGGTTCTGGAGGCATCACCCACACCTTTGATTCCCTGGGATCTGAGCCTGCCCAATGCATGACAAGCGTATCTGGACACAGAGAGTATATGTGGTAGTTCTCTGCTCCAGGAGAGATATGTGTACCACGAGCGCGACCAGATCAAAGGCGCGCACACACTTTCCTCTGCAGGGATGAGAGGGATACTGTGTGCGTGTGCTGGAGAAAACGCGTGTGAAGATGAGTAAGCGTGTGTCGGTCAGTCTTGAATGTGTCAGACTACCACAAAGAACAAGAAACAAAAAAGCCCTGGTGGTTAACACAAGAAGATAAGCAAACCCAAGCACCTTGGAACAATGGTATTGTCCCAATGAGGCCACTATAATTTAAAGATTTATTTATTAACATATGCTGCTGCTGACTGCAGAAGATTGCTCGGCGCATCCCAGTGCTTCCTCTGTGTTTTCTTCCAGCTGCGGCCTGCACTGTTCCCCCGACTGCAACGGGAGTAAACAAGGAACCTCAACTAAAATATCCCTGAGGAATAGCAGCAGAAAACATCACAGCAGAGATCCTGGTGGTATTTTCCGGGCTAAATTGAGAGACGTGCTGGTGTAGAGCCTCTCGATGCCAGGAGAGGGCCTCAGTGTTACAATATGAAGCTCAGCGGCGGTCGCTTCCATTTTCTAGCAGCCACACACTGATTTGATTCCTGAGCTGAGACAATGTCGTTTCAATGCCTCTAAATGATTTAAAATAAGCGTCAAATAGCTTGCTTACATTTTACATTTTAACCTCAGCGGCATTCGATGTTCATTATCTAATTTCAACACATAGGATTTAAAGATTACAGGATACCTCTCACAGCAAAAACAAGCAGTTGTAAGAATTATTTTTACATGGAATGGAAGAGCTTTGTGCAATTCCACATCGGATATTTTTGTTATAGCCTAACTTAAAAATATAATCTAATTCAAGAACATGGAGCAATACAGTGTGAGCTGAAGACGAGCTGAATTAACAAATGAATCTTAATGTATGAAGCCAAATTGCTGTATCTGCCCTCATGCAATAAGAGGCCTGAAGCAGCATCAACTTCTAGGAGCTGTGAAAGAGCTTTGCTCACCAGGAAGCCAATCGGGGGGCTAACCATCACATGAATTGGCTCCATTTGCTCCTGCTGCACTGATCGTGTCATGTCTGAGCATAAAAAGTAAATTGGTGCAAAAAGAAGGAAATCTATTTAATTTTGCGAGGCATTTACAACTGGATAAAATAAGTAAAATATAGCACAGGGCGGATGGATCTGAACATGAAGCAAGCTCGCATTGAATGAAAAACTGAGTGACGATGCTGTGCATTGGTTATCTGATCTTTGCAGCAGCATTTTCTTATATTAAATCTCCATAATGAGTAAATTAGTGGGTCTCCATCTGTGGTATTGCAAAATTACATTCGCACATGCCGACTATATTCACAGACGCCTGCTGGGAGTGTTTGCTGGAGAATAAACATACAGAGATTATTTCACACAGGTTACAGCAGCTCCAGCACAATGCACAAAAGGGCGCATTATAGCTGGAATACAGAACGTAATTCACACGCTCACTGCTGAGAAGACGCTGGCACGGAGGAGGCTTCATTTACAGTGTGAAGTCCAAAAACGCACAGGTCTCTCTACCAGTGCTATTGATCTGCATGCTAACCCCTCTCCCTCTCCCCCTCCCCCACCCCCAGACTCATCTCTCCCCCGTTGCACGGCCCTCCCTTTGTGGCAACATTTCCTCCTGTGTCATGGAGTGCACTGTAGCGTGGATCTCGGTTTCAGTGCACATTTGTCATCGATTTACCGTGCGTCTCTCTCTTCATGCTAAGGAACACGGCATCTTACATTCGGCATCAGGTGAGCTTGCTTCTTTAGAAAAGGACCTGTTTGGAGAACAAATATCTCGATTTACTTACTGCGGCCTGAATAAAACGTAGTGCTCTGCAGCCTCACAGTGTCAGAATTTAGTGCAGATTCATCTTTAAAAAAATTAAAAAATAGCTTATTCCTTACATGTAAAACAAACTCACAAAATATGGAGCTCAAATAATTAAAAGCAAATGTAAACAAACTACTTTAATTTGAAGATGAAGAAGCAGATTGTGAAACACAATTTGAATGAATATGCAAGCAGCCTAAAGGAGGCTGCGAGTAATTGCAGAAAAATTACAACCGGTAATTATGACCTCAGTTATTAACACTTTATCAGAGTGGAATAAAACAATCCATATCAGATTTCAAATTTGAATTATGAATTAAAAAAGTCTTTACACCTGTCAGTGAATGCGTAGATTTTTTGGAGACCCATAAGAAAAAGATAGTGGGATGTAACTATGCAAACACACATACGCAGACCTGTTTACAATCACATTAACACACACACACACACACAGGAAAAACACACACGAACACACACACATGCATTCGAGCACACAAGCATTTACATATCATCTGCAGCCATCTGCTCTAAATGATAGGTAATTAACTCAGGCCTGCCTTTGTCTCTCTGGCTGGTCGGCTGACATACAGGAGCTCTTCAGGAGAATATATGTGAATCAAGGACTTCAAAAGAACGAGAGGACGGCGGGGGAGGGGGGGAGTGGGGGAGGTGTGGGGAGGGGATGTTTGTGAATGATGCTGCATAAACCCAGAGAGGCAGCGAAGAGACCCATTACAACGATGGGAGGAAAAAAGAACGATGTAGATGGTGGAAAGTGGACATGCTGGGTCAGAGAGGATGTTCACGCGCACACACACAGTACATTGTGTGTGTGTGTTGAGCCTGCCGTGCAGCTCACCTACAGTTTTCCGATCAAGGTCAAGCGGCATTAAACAGAGGAGCTTTGCACTGTGTAGGTTGGAATAAAGGAAAGCTACAGCTCCAGTTGCCGCCACCTCTTCTATCCAAAAGAATAATGAGCTGTGAGGCTGTTTTACTTCACACATTGTAGCTCAAATTGTTTTTCTGAGAATTCAGGCACTGAATATATTTGTGTATTACCTGGAAATATAAATGTAAAATGGTTTTGAAAAAAAAAAGAATAATCAAGAATTGATTAAAAACCAAATAAAAACCAAAGGGTTTTGTCTTAATAAATCAGGGATAAAAATACATTTTTTTTCATCAGTCTGTATATAACGGCAAGCTTCCACAATCTGATAAGCCGCCTTTGTTAATCCTCTCTCTTTTCCACCAACGTCTCCTCCTCCCAGTCACCCTGGTATCCAGGTCTGTCTCCATTACAGCAAAACGGCACTATAATTAGCCAGGTATCTCCGGCAGTAATGATGAGTGGGAGACGAGGCTGGCATCTACCTGCTAAGGGCTGGAGACGCCGGGCTCTGGAGCCAGAGTAGCACGCCGAGGAACCACGCCGCTCATCAAACGGGATAATTAGAGTGTGTATGGAGATGTGATTCCAGGTAAGAGGTGACACGGAGCACGGGAGAGGACATTGGTCTGCACACTCACCACCTTTCCTCAAACACTAAATGGACCAGGACCGGCGTCGGAGGCTGAGCAAGACAAGGGGAGGCGGCAGAAGGACAAGATATCGCTCGGCTCCCATGTATTTTATTAAATAGACAAAAGGAGAACCAGAAATAATAAGAGCAAAGAAAGATTTAGTGGCAACATCAAAAGCCGCCCAGTAAGAGCATGACGTACACATATAAAAAGGCACAACCTTCACATCTCAATGCACTCAAGGTGTGGTTGTTTGGTGTCTAGGACTTGGTGCAGTACGGAGACTGATGGATGACCTCATGCAGTAATTCCCCAGTGGTGTGTCCTTCCCTTTGAGAGAGACAGAGGAAGAACAACAGAAAGAAAGACGTACGGACAGACAGACAAACACGCTCAGGACGATGATGTTTAAGGTGACGGGGATGATGGTGGCGGCTCGTCCATGTAAATCCCATATCTGCTGTTTGCACAGCCTGAAAACCGCAGCGTCCCTCCCCCAGACGGCCGCCCGACACGTCTGCGCCGGTCAGCGGGATATAAGACGCACTCACGCGCCATTCCAGCAAACAGACCAACAAGTGTTGCCATAGTAATTGCAGCGAGTGGTAGATAAGCGCCGGGAGAAAACGTCCAAAAGGCGTCGTGGAAGAAGACCTCTGCGCGACCTTTACAGTTGGAATTCCAGGCACCTGTAACAAGCACCACATGGATCCACCTCACATTTGACGTGAAGATGCTAAAGCCACTGCATGTCCTCGCCACGAAGATCAAGCTCGGCTTGAAAGATATTTCTCTTTAATATTCTGAAACTGGGTAATTTCACCATGATAATGGTCACGGGCCAAATCAACGAGTTCCAGTAGAGGTTAGTTCACAACTCAATATCTGGCTTTTTATTTATCCAAAAAAAACAGAGAATCTTGGCTGGTGGTTTTCACACACCTCCCACAGTGCTCTTCTTCTAAACAAATGGATTCACACAACATCTGCTGGGGAAATACATGTCTTATTTTCAATGTCGTATAGTTGTCTTTTATTATTGTGTTGCAGAATGCAGTAAGTACAGCTGTCTCCTTCGGTTACAATGGTTCAAACCGTTTTACTTGCAATCGACCTTGGTAAAATCGGGACGGGTAATATGTCATAGGTGTACTACTACAAACAGAGACTTTGACAGGTCAATCAATAATACCATTTTGTTGATCCTGATTTAAATGCCTTTCATAGAAGATAGAATGAAAGGAGGTATAAAGTTTATGCCTGTTGTGTTTTGACAGCAATGTCCCGGCCGATAAAACTGGCTTAATCACACGTACAGAGCTGAAGGTGTTGGAGGAAAATCAATGGTTGGACTGCAAAGTCAGGTCCTCTGGGTGAAGTTTGCTGTACACTCTGCCTCAGGAATCTTGCAAAAAGCCTCTAGAGGGGAAAATAGCGTACGTGCATTAGGCGTGATACAAGCACACAAATGTCGAGCACACGCATGTAACATTTAAATTATTAATAGTGTCTTTTTTCATAAGATGGAGGACTGAATTAGTTCACTGCTGGTGTGACCTCCCCCCCCCCTTACACGCAGACACACGCACATCCTCCCAGTCCTCCTGCAGCTCCCCAAATCTCTCAGGCTATAAAATGTACATCGCACCTCCCATCTAAGGGAATCTCACCCCAAATCCTTCCTTTGAATTATTGACGGGGACCAAGCCGGCTTCACTCTAAATATCCTTCAATCAATACGCCTCGCTTCTCCTCCTATAACATCAAATGCCTCCGACGATCGATGCGGCCAATCAGAGGAGCCGTGGCGGCTGGAAATGCAGAGTGTGTTGTTCTGCATTGTTTACACTGACACCGCTTGCCGTGTGTAATAGGTGTGTTTAATGCTCCGGACAGGCACGATTGCTGATTGACTGAGATGCTCCTGTGTGTTTTTGCTGCCTGCTACGTGTCACAGATAATTCCACCTGTTTATTTTGCTCTGTCTGCGAGCCGTAGAGAGTCAGGCCGAGATTTCTTTAAGCCCGAGGATGCGATTAACGTTCTTCATGAAGCGTCCTCTGCATTGGAACATGCCGTGCTTTGCCTGCGTTCCTAAAGTGTGTGTGTGTGTGTGTGTGTGTGTGTGAGAGACATAGTGAAATGTATTCTAAAAAGACAGTGCTTAAATGATTTTACATTTCATAAAACCGATGCAGGTATTTGTTGACCACCGGCACAAAAGCCAGAGAAAGCCTAGTCGAGCACCAATGCAAGCCGGTTCATTTCACTCCATCCCTGCAAGTGGGAATGACTTGTAGCGATTTACTTTTGCAATTGCACGCTGAAAGGTAACTCAACGCCTCACAACCTTTTTACTACGGGCAGAACGAACACAAACATATGTCTGAAACCCTACAATTATACAAGGCACACACACACTAACCCTCACGCAGGCCCATATAATGATTGCAGGAGGCGCTGCTCTGTTATTTGCGAAAATGGAGCGGCTGATGCGTGATTGTTGTCTGTCTCTGGTAAAAGCTGTTAGTTCCTCCCGAAGATGCTGACAGGCCCGTGCGCCTTCTCTCCAGATCACACACCAGTTCCACACTCTGCACTGATAGTCGTGCTTTCATGCAGTCTATCCGGACCGGGCCTCACAGGAAAAGCAAACACTGATGTGCTCTTTCTCGTACGGTTCTGCACACACCCGTTATGCAGGTTATTTCCCCGTACCTCTACCTAAAAAGGTACAGATTGTTCATTTAAGGCCGGTCTGTATGACGCAACAATGTTGCACTGGACCGAAATAAATGCTCATATCCCCGTACACGGTTAAATTCCTACACTGGTCTGCTGTTGCATCTCTGCACACACACACACACACACACACACACACACACACACACACACACACACACACACACACACACACACACACACACACACACACACACACACACACACACACACACACACACACACACACACACACACACACACACACACACACACAAGCACAGGCGCTCTGCAGTGAGACGGGTGTACCAACAGGGCCCAGATGATGGCACTCTTCTCTCTGTACACAGGCTGCCGGATGCCCCAACAGCGTGCACCGACTGCATGATGCAGGCTGGCCTCATTTTAATGATTTAAATCACTTGAGGTCCACCACCACGCATTTTAGAGGCTTGACTGAATTTATCCTGGTTGATAGAGATCAGCGCTCTCGGCCCTGCGCGTTGTCAGACTACAGTGAAGGGAGAGACCTCTCTGACTGACACGATTGGATACAGCTCTCTGCTCTGATTTTACTTTTGATCCCCGCCGCTCTGACTCCGGCCCTGGGGACAGATGCGCAGAATGGAGCGGCACAGATAGCGGCGAGTGCCACGCGCTCTTCTATCTCGCCGGTCGGCCCTTTATAGGAATGCAGGTGTTGTGAACGAGCCCTGTTAAATCTTAAGCTTGGCATAACCCGGGCATGTAAAAGTATGGTTACTTTCTGCGGTCCAACAAGCATTAAACTTTATTACTAGCGTGCACGCTTTGATGCACTCGCAACCTTTAAAAAAAATGATTCCGCCTGGATTCTTTCTCAGTACACAGGCACATAGTTGACACTGCGCAAGTACGAGCACAGGCTGATTCCTGCAAAGACAGAAATAACAATGCAGTGTTGCAAGTAGCTGCCTAACGCTTTGAGTCTGTTTCTGCAGTTAGGTGGATAGAAAAACACAAGTGCCCCTGTTCAGCAGCAGGGCACAGCGAGGTGGAGGGGGAGGAGGAGATGATACAAGTGTAACCTGCACAGAGGAGGTGCAGGAGCCTACATGATGCATACACACACACACAGCAAACCACGTGCACACAAACTCAAGCCCGCGCAGCGAACAACAGGTCATCATCGAAATAACGCCATTAACCTTTGCCCCTTTCTCATAACTGGGGACACACACAAGCAGACGTAAGCACACACACATACGCGCACGCATGCATACACACACACACACACACGCATGCATACACACACCGACGTACATATTTGACCAGTCGCAGCGCTGCGAATCCAATGATTTTTCCCCTGAGCCCCCCCTGTCCCTCCTCCCACACACACACACACACACACACACACACACACACACACATACACACACACACACACGGGATTGGAGCCCAATGCACTATTGATTAGCGGGGTGGCAATATGTGTGATTGTGTGTCTGTAATGATGCGTCGGTAAGACACAGGGAGGGGGGGGGGCACAGCGAGGCTGGAAGCACGGCGTCAGAGGGCATCGTGGCGCGCCAAGGTCAACTGAAGGACGCCGGCGAGTGCTGCGGAATTAGAGCCGGGAGCCCGAGCCTGCAGGAGCGAGGGCAGCGCTGCAGAGGGGGGAGGGTGGGTGGGTGGGGGGGAAGCAGAAAATAGCACAGCCGAGGGAGACGGAGAGACAGGGAGGGACCGAGCACATAAATAACGCCGGCTGAGATTTTCCTACGCCGGCACCTTTACTTTACACAAGCGACAAAAACAGATTTTCTCCAGGTGAGGGATTCGCAGCACGTCCTGATAGCAGAGAGGTTTAGGATGGAACCATATAGGCTATGCATGTTTTGCAACCAAAAGTATTCTTTGTGCACCGTGGCCACTTTCAGAATTTTATGATCATAATATAAATTTAATGATGATAAACACCGAATGTTTTTACTAAAGCACGAAATAAGTAGTACTAATTCACATTATTTCACTTGTTTCTTGTGCATGCACCTGGTGTACCACATTAACATCATGCAGAACCCCCAGAAGTCTGACAAGTTGCCAAATATTGAAACATGTGGTTATTTTCTCTAATTTGATGCAGCATTAAAATGAATACACCAGAATTTGGGGATAAGTCAGTGACTTTAATGGTCACACACCATCATCCGTAGATGTTTTTTTTGTCTTACTCCTCTAATGTTTCTATTCTTCCATCTATCATGGGAAATTTGATCCACATTGCATAATTAAACGATCGATAGCTCTGTAACAGCGAGTGATGTGTCCAGGAGGTCCAAACTCCATCCACCGTGACGGCTTGCGACCTGATGTGTGGCTCTGTGCGCCGTCCTCTGTGGACGCGCAGGGAGCACGATCCGTGAACACAAAGTCCTGTGCAGACAACATCTCGCCTGGGAGTCACATGGTGTGATTACTTTTGCAGAAAGTTAAGCGACACAAGCAATTATTGTGTAGAATGTGATATATATTTTCAATTTGACCATTTAAGTGAAATGCGGTAATTGGAAACCTGGTTTAATTTCTCATAGATAATTATTTCAGAGGGTATTAAGGCGCGGTGACACAAGCATTATAAAAGGGATATCTCTACTAATTAGATTGGTGATATATTTTCAGTATCAAACTGTTTTGAAATGAAGACTACGATACATCAGGTGAACTTTACATCCTCCCTTCTGCTGGAATAATCATCCCCTGGTTACCCGACAGGTGTGTGGGTGTTTCAGTATATACCGAACAAGGCAGCGGCTGACACAATGGGAAACTGAAATTGAGCTGTTAAAAGCCAATTGTGAGTTGTTGAAAATGCCAACAGGCATTTCTTATCTTGCATCAAAACAATTAAAACCGCCCGGGAGGTAAAACATAATGAATCAAACCTGGACTTGTGAGTTACCATAGAAACATGTATAATCATGGTAATTGGACCATTGTGAACAACCGTCCAAATTATGCAAACAGGCACAGAGACCTAAACGCTTGCTGTGGAGAAAATGTAGAGACAACGGTGTTCTTGACATTAAAAGCAAAAATAACAACTTTTGGCCACTTCAGGTATAATGACATTTATCAGAATGGAGCTCTCTCCGTCCCTAATGACCCTGGAGTAGGAGGGACGGGTGCTGCAGAGGGGCAATTATAGAAAACATTCCTCACCATTTGCATGTCTATACCAGGATGTTTGATAAGCGCGAGGTAATCTCATTCATTCTGCATATAAGTGACATGTTTTACAACAGGTTTTACAAATGATTAAACTAAACGGTTCAGAGTCACCAAGACAAACATTAGCATAAGTACTTTATCCCTTTTAGGCTCACCTGTGCCTTTTTTTGTGTTCAAAATCACTGCAACTTCATTCTTACACTTCACCCAAGGGTTCATCTTCTAACACTTTGCAGGGGATCCACACTCTAATCCTAAAAATAAAATTGGCAAAACTTTCTCCACCTCTATGAGCTAAAACAGCAGTACGCTAATTATGCATTGATGCATAATTAGCATTAAGAGCCTAGTTATGTGATGCTGAATAATTTACAGATGCTATTTTAATTCAGAATAGCTACTCTAAATTGTGATTTCAAGTTACAATCCCAAAGATTGCCATTTTTATTGTATTACTAAGGTCCAACCAGGGGTTCCCTCTATGGCGCAGGTTGTGTGAAATTTATACTGAACAGAGGATGTTTCCAGGCAACTCGTCAAGGATAAAGTAAAGAACGTTTTCACTGATTAAACTTCTGTCCATTCACTTTTGAATTGAGGGCTTTGGAGAATTTGAAATAGTTGTTTTAGTAATTGAATGACTTTCCCACCACTTAACCTAAAATATTTGGTGTATTAGGTTCTGCTTGCGGCGGACAATTGGGGGATTTACGTTTGAATGATTCAAGTAACGGACACAACGTGTCCTCATTTCAAATCACTGCAAAGACTCAACGTTGGCCCCTCTCCGAAAGATTTATTCATCTACTTTTTAAGTCAAGCTTTCAAACTAAATGTCAAAGGTCAGCGATAGAGTGTCAAAGGGAAGCGTCACCTGTCACACACTCTGACCCGGGGGTCATTGGGTGCTTGGTCACATGGTCACAGCGGCGGGCGGGATGAGCTACAACCGCCGCATGACAGGAAAACATGGCCGGTGTGTAAAGGTTAACGTCTGACTCAACAGCCTGTCAGACGCTCCATCCGGGGCAAAGACTGGGACTCACAGTGGCCGTGATGTACCGCTGCGCAGAAGACACGCAAGGACTTCGCTATAATGAACGCAGGTCGCCCTGTTGTGATCCACGGTGCCACGATTTGAGAGCCATTGACGTTAAAGCCTCTTTTTAAATTCTTGGTCGGAGATATCAGATCACACTCCCCTTCACTCTCACTGCTACTAACATTGATTCCCCTTCATCATACGTCTTCAGTGTAAATTGTCCACTGCGGCTTTCCAATTGATTGAGCTCTGGATGATGAGGGACATGTTAGCACGGTAACAGCGAAGCCATTGATCCGTGAAGTGATAGATAAAAAGCATTTATCATTTTGGAGCACCCGTGATAATTAATTGGTATTGATTGAAGCGCACCGCGAACGCCGATACCGCGAAGGCAGCTGAGAGGCGGAGAGAGAAACGACGACTCAACATTCATGCTCTCATGTGCAGAGTGTCCTCAGGAGTCTAATACTCCTCTCCGTGGCTTTCACTAAGTAAAGGACAGATATGCAGATATCTTGGGTAATTGAAGGCTATTATCATAATGCACTCTACCGTGTGTGTGATTCATACTCAGATGGACGGATTTTAGCTGAAAATATTTCACAACCCTCGGCCTTGATTGCAGATTGAGAGTTACAGAACGGCGACCGCTGATTAAAATTATACACCTGAAGAGGTAGAACGAGTGCTTGTCTTCTGTTTCCATCCAGAAGTTCATGCAATTCAAACATCAAATTGTCAAGTTCAATATTTTATGTTTCCGCTGGTGCCGTGAAGGACAGGACGTGAGATCTACTTGTGCGTTGTTAAAAAAGAAAAATGGGGGATTCTGGCACGAACCAAAACTCTCCTGTGTGATCAGTGGAGGCACAGTGCAAAGAGGTGAGTCATTTCAATGAGGAGGAAAAAAAACAGCCATTAACTTCTTTAAATTCAGAGAGAATAATGTAGCTCTGGGAGCAGGAATTCTACCGCGAGGACGTCTCGCTGCCTTTTCGCTGTGGGAGAAAACCCCCTCGGCTGAGACACCACCACCATATTTTTTTTGGGCTTCAAACCAGCTCATTTCTCTAACTATTTTGTCGTACAGAGACATCGTGAATCAAAGAAACGGCACCCTTTCATTTTACTACTATGATTTTCACTTGCTCTCCAGCACCCCAGAGCCTTCTCAGATCATTAAATCATTGCTTTGACTCTCTTGAGCTAAAGGTGGCTACACAGAGGGGACCTTGGCTCCAGGATCTGCAGGAGGCCGGGCACACTTCCCAGTTGTATTTATTTCTCTGGGAAATATCAAGAAGCTTGAACCTTGCTCTCGCTGTCCCTCGTTGCGCTGCAATTGCACCCTGCAAAGCACCCTGCAATTACAAGCACCTATTCATCAGTGGACGGAATGAAAATGTCTTTGCAGATGATGGACTTGTGTATTCTGGTGGAAAGCATGATTGTATGTGACTGTGAGGAGTGTGCTGATTCATTTTCCAATTATATTGTAAAAGGTCAAAGAAAAACAGTTGGATTTAAAAAAAATACTTAAAAAAAAATTGATCAACTTCTGCGAGTTATTCAAAAGGATCTGCCTGTTAGCTTCAGCTTAGCTTAGCACAAAGCTTGAAACAGCTAACCTGGCTTTGGAAAGAACAACGTTGTTTCCCCCGATTCCAATCCAAATACTTCAGGTAAGCCAGTAATCCAACTTACGAGCACAAAATACAACATGCATAGTAGATAATATGTCAAATGATTTGTTTCGAGAAAAGCTCTGTTAGGAATGCGACTGACTTAATGGATCTTCTAACCTCTGTGTTTGAAGGTCAAAAATTTAAATGGAGCCATTTGCTCTGATTGAAAAGGCACTCAATTAAGGCCAACGATACAAGAGGGAATGAAAGCAGTTTCACAATGTGACGTTCTCCATTTTCAAGAACGGATCTTTGATTAAAAAAGGAGAGAATTAAGACGTTCGAATAGATCCTGCAGCGCTGCAATGATGATAAGAGCGAAAGAGCTGCTCGTGCAGTTTAGATGAACACGCAGTTTACCGAATAAAGGATGGGTGGACGGCTGAAACAGACGCCAACAGACAAAAATTGTGTAAAATCCACTGTATCAACGAGAGCTCAACGTAGACACAAAGGAACGAGGGAAGGAAAATTAAAGAGGGAAAAGGAGAGAAGAATGAAGATGGGGAAAAAAATAACAATGTTGAGATTTCCCTGCATGCATTTCTCTAATTTGCCAAAATTCATAATCCCCTCTCTTCTTTCCCACACGCGAGATCCTTTCCCAGCATCCATAATTCCAAGCACTAAGCCAATCCCCCTGTTCATGTTAGAACTCCGTTGTTTCTTATCGCACTGAAAGTGGTTGCTGCACAGATATGATGTGCTTCTTTTACACACCAGCAGAAACAACAGCTTCTTCTTTTTTTTTTCCTGCTTTGTTTGTAGCTGCCTGCAGTGACCAAAATACATGAGTGACTAGCGTAACGCACCAGGCGGCTTAGCGGGCTCTTTTTTCCGCAGTTAAATATACATTGTTACGCTCATCTCGTGTTGTATTTTTAATGGCTCCAGCCGCGCTCGTGTTGCAGAGTCTCTCCAGGCCAGATCCTTTCTCTTCCCCTCTCCTGTACGTACCCTTATCCCTCTTGCCTCTGGGCACTCGTAGGCCTGCCGAAAGAAATCACCCCCGCATCACTGGAGACATGCAAACCCCCCCACCCCCCGCAACCCACCCTCTCACACGGCTGCTAAAATAAACCACTCACCTTGCCCCTGCATTGTGAGCCCGTCAGCCTCGCTTTCAGGTGAACGTGCGGCTTCCACTGAGCTATTTTATTATCAGTGCAAACGGAATACAGGTGTAAGCCTGATTTGAGCCTCGTGCCCCCCCCCCCCCCCCCCAAAAAAACCTGAAAAGTGATACGGTTTCACGCTAAGCGCTGCGGGGTCACATTATACACCCAGCGATGGTTCCATTTCTTCTTCACTACGTCGTACCGGTGGACCAGCACAGGCTGATTTGTTGTGGCGATTTCGCCCCCCCGTCGGTGTCCTGGGCAGAGCTCCTCCATTACATGGAGCTCCATGCAGCTGTTCCAAAATGGCTGCCGCGGCGCTGCCATTTGTCTGGTGTCAGAGGACGGAGCAAGGGAAGGGAAATACGCGCCGCTGCGAATGCATACAGATTAGGATTAGAGCGCGAGGCTGCAACGTCGGGGCCTCGGTCATTAACAGGCAATTTTAATCAGGGTCTGTCCCGCGGCTCCGCTGCTCGCCTCAGGAGCCCCGCAATCCTCAGAGAGCAGGAGAAGCAGAGATAGAGAGGAGAGGGAGAAAAGAGGGGGTGGGGGAGATACCGGGAGGAGGAGAGGACGAGAGAATAAAGGAAAGGAAAGGAAGACCCGTTGTAACATCGGGAACAGGGTGGGGGAGGCAGCGTGCCGAGCGAGCAGCGCTGGATGTGTTTTCGCATCTACATGCTGTGTCCTCTGATGGGCAAGATGGCTGCTGGACGTGCTGCGCTCCTGGTGGCGCTCTATCTGCGTGCTATTGATTTTGCGCCCTACCGATGTCCGTGTATTATTTAAATGTTAAGATGTCGGCGATGGTAATCGCCGGCTCCATTAAAAGGAGTAACGGCTGCAGCGACAGACCTGCAGAGAGCCCAGGCATGGCAAAATGAATTATTAAGGAGAGGATGAGACGGTGGGACGTTTCCACCGTCTCGCCCCGGCGAATGTCATCCCACTCAGCCAGAAGACACGGCAGGCACGGGGCTGGCTTGACAAAAATCGACAGTGACTTCCTCCTCCCCCCGCCCCGGAACCGGTTTGATCCTGATTGCAGACACTGCAGCTGGCAATTTCCAGAATAATCTGCGGCTCCAGCCCTGCCTGCCCTGCCCCCCACGGATCAGCCAGCTCTTCCCACCCCCACCGCGCCTCGTGCCCCGGCATCCTCCACGGCCCTCCAGCAGCATCCGTAATACGGACGGGAGGAGAGGCCTTTGATTTGCTGAATCAGAGGATCCCATCTCGCCACCACTGTGTGTGAACATGTAGATGAGAGAGCGAGCGAGAGCGAGAAAGAGTGAACACGTGCAATCTAAATGGGTGCCTGTAAAGTCAATTAAGCTACAATTTTGTTCTCTGCTTTTCCCATCAATCTGAATAATAGGTAGCTTTTGGTTGAGAAAAGAGCTGCTGAATGGAAAAACACACATAATACACACACGTTGATGAGAATTATCAATAAACATGGTTAAAAGAATACAATAAATGTAATTTTTCATTATCTGCACCCCTTTTTTGTGATTATGTTCTAATGAATGAAATTGAGGATAAAATGGAAACACAAATCCACAACTTTAGTTTGTGTCGGTCCGGCAGTGTTTTCCTTTTATTTACCTCAACTCATCACAATGCATTATATTAAAGGCTGCACGGGAGAGAGGATCGATAGGAAGCGCTGGTAAAAAACTTGTTGCCTCAATAGCTTTGTCACTCACTGCTGGTAAGTAGAAACTTAGCGGAGCTGTCCTCCCACATAGGCTGCTTAAGACCAAATAATTGTCAATTATCTATCAGAGGGCTTTTCCTTGCTCAGTCAAGTTTATTAAGTACATCACTTTGTCACAAAAGTCCAGCCAGATCCAACTAATCAACAGATATACACAAGCACAGTTGTTTGTGTTGGCTTTGTTTGCTGCGTGACATCTTTACAATTGCTTTACGAAGTTCCCCTTCAATTAAGCAATAGTCATCCAAAAGGAGAATGATCAATCAACACTGTTTTTCAAAAAAAAGCAAGATGAGTGAATGAGGAAAATGATATAGAAATTTGTCCAGAGATAATTATTTAACATTTGGCATGTAAATAAAAATAACGTGTCATTGCAGTAACATTTCCTGAGAAAAATATATAGTCAAACAATTTAAAGCCATAATTATATGTTGGTTTTTGAATGCAAAGGCAAAATTCTCCCTCAATAATTCAGTCATTTATCACCCAGCCATTTATTTTACAGTTAATGTCATTACTCTTTTCCATACTACGTCCCCAGAACTGAGACAATACCTCAATATAATAATGTTGGGTGACTCGATGGAGTCACCTTTCCGTCCTCCATTTAAGATACTGCGTCTCAGCACAGAGAGACACAATAAGATGTAAATTGGCTGAGGGGCTGATATTGGGGAGGGATTAACCATCGGAGAGAAGAGCGTGCACCGTCTCCACAGATGTGACCTGGAGCCGCTCTACCGACCACAATGTTTTCAGCTGAATATCCCCAAAACACAATGAGAACCACACTGTGACCACTGTGGCCTTTTAACAGTCCGTACTGGTGCCGCTGATTTTTTATTAATGGAAAATACATTAACAATGATTATCGCCTTGCGGCTCTAAGTTCCACCAATGTAGAAGTTTACTTTCCAGTTTATCACTTAATTGTTGATTAACTCTCAAGTTAACTGTTTTGCTTGCATTAGTAAAAGACCCACAAAACAGAACTATAGACATTTGACATTTGATCCAAGACACGTGAAGTCTGAATGTTTTGGCCTGTGGTAGGGGGCCAAATTGGCTACAGCTAACATCCCTGTTCATTTTATTCTCTGCTCTAATAGATTGAGCGATTGGAGTTGCCTCCAACTTACGTAACGATCTCTGGTGGATTGGAGAGGCAGTGAAGCTATGTGGAGTGGAGGAATTCAATGAGCGAGGCGCCATTTGGGTCGGATGCGTCTCACAGCCCAAAGTTTTAGATTAGGTGGTTTGGCAGTTGGGAATGTTTTCTAACTGGAGTTTCATAGAGACATCTTGGAAATAATAAGAGAAGACGACAAAATAATGAATCTTCACAAAACAAGAGCTTATAGAGCATATTGTTGGATTTGTATCCGAGGGCTTTACCATCAGCTCAGAGTGCAACATCGTCTGTCCCTTCCTGGGATAACTTTGTTCACTTTAGCATCAGATAGGGATGTAAAGTCCAAGATGAACCTCCATATCAGACTGCACACAAATTCAGCTGTATCCACTGGTAATAATTTACAAGATTATTCACAAGTTCTTCTTCTGATCTCTCTGGTTTTTCTCATATTGCCAGATGACAATTTCAGATATCAGTTCATTTTTACTGCATTGCATTTCAGAGACATGGAAAAATCAAAGAAGGAAGGTCCAGTATTTAATAAATTACGTTGATCTTTGTTTGGGAGTTGTTTTTATTCATATCAGGCAGAGAACCCGTCCAAGGTTCAAGTCCGGCTGTTTGATGTTGGCGGCTTCTGTTTGCAGGTGACTGTGTGTGAGTTTCTGTCTGTGTGTGTGTGTGTGTGTGCGTGAGACAGAGAGGACAGACAGCTAGAGAAGGGGGAGTGTGTGTGTGTGTGTGTGTGCGCGCCCTGTGGCTGTCTCTGATGTGACAGTATGTGTGTAGACTCGCTATGTAATTTAGTCCTTGTAAATTTATAATTTGGTTAGCCCAACTGCTCTCAGAGACTATTGGAATGCTGCCAACCTCATGCTGAGTGTGTGTGTGTGTGTGTGTGTGTGTGTGCATGCTTGTGCGTTCATTGCTGTTTTTGCCGCTCGAAGCGCACTCCCAGCCCTCTCCTCCTCGTCCTCCTGGCTCCTCACATCAATACACCACAACCTTCACGCCCCAAGGTTGCAGCTAACCGCTCTCCTCTACCGGCAGCATCACAGCATCCTCGCCGGTCCTTCCTGCAACTCGGGCGCATGCAGCCCCGCCATCTGTATCTATGGGCTTTACAGTAATGCAATTGCGGCTCCTCAGAGTATCTGCACGGGGGCCCGAGGGCGGTGCGGTAACCCAGACGGATGGAGAGCGGCTCGCAGCGCTCGGCTCAGGTAATCAGCTGGAGTGCTGGCACGGGCAGAACGACACCTGCTGCAGAGGGGAGTGTAGCCGGCGCTAATTGCGGGAGAGTGATGGGGGCCGAGACGCCAACGACAGTTCGGCCTAATGCAATTAGCCGCCATGTTCTCCTCCAGCAAAATTGCATTACAATTTTTACATTTAATTTAGCCCGCGCAAAATGAAACGCTATCAGAGAAGAGAGATAATGAGAGCAATGGGATATTGAAATCTGCAGTGTGTTGGGAGGCTATTAATGAGACAATGAAACACCGGGGCTGACAACATTGGTGAAACACTTCACTGGTGTCATTAAGAGGATCTGGCTTTTGGGTTGTTGCTCCTGAGTCTACTGTGCGAGCTCTGTGCGTCCTCCGCCTTATTGCTCCATTCAGTCATATTTCCAATATTGATTTGGTATTGATCACCAGCTGGCTTTCCATTTATATATCTTATTGATCTTAAGCCCATCGGTTGGCTGTTTATGAGGGATTTCTATTGATCTTCCTGAATAGCCTCGCCTTCTCTTGTCTCACTGAGTGTATACCTCCAATCAACAAATACCACTTATACAATAAATGCTGATGTTTCTATAATACATATTCATCGGTTATCGGTGTCTTTTCCTTAATGATCCTGCTCGTGTTTACACCACAACTAATCCAACTAACTGCGTGGTCTTGGCCTTATTAGAAGACACGGGCTGCATTCGTCTGGCTCAGCTAAAGTAAAAGCAGTAGGCAGAGAGAGAGACGAGCCGGCTGCAGTGTGACTTCGCTCCTCTCCCGTGCTTTGATTCATTATTCAGCACCCGAGAAGTCGTCCTGCCACCCCAAAGCGGCAAAGAGAAACACGCAGATAGACACGCACCGGAGAGGGATGAGCACACGCAGAAAAATAGCAAAGAAATAAGCGTGATTCTTCACGATCAAAAATCTGAAATTGCACAAGTGTTAAAGAAAATACATTTATGCTTCCACGTTACATATAAAGCATAAAAAGACACACTTTTATATTAAGACATGATCACAGTAGACACACAAACACACACACACACACTGCCCCCTTCTGACAGCGCTGCGGCCTGCATGCGGAATGGAAACGTCCCTCCTAATGACTCCGTAATGACAGCGACTTATGTCCTTACCATAGTTGATTTGTTTCCTGGGTTTTAGGAGTAGATTATTTTCATGGTACAGACTTAGCGTAAGCCGTTCAGAAACCACAAGCACTGCACTTCAGCCCTGGTTTGGGATTTTAGCCAGGTCTAATCAGATTAAAGCACTGCTCCCCCCCCCTCCCCCCCCCCAACCTCACCAACCTCCCCAACCACTGCCAGCCTCCCCTCCTCTTCTCCTTTTTGAAACAACATGCCACACTGCTCTCTCCGTCCTGCTACACGAGCCTTAAGAAGCGGGCCAAAAACAAATTGCTTTTAGTGGCGGTTGACAAGTAGTTGTGTAGAGAAAATAAAAGGTTGTTTGGAGCAGATTAATTCTCCTTCACAGGAGAGCCGGGCTGCACGGCTGCCGTGTGCGTTCTCCTCTCAGTGACGGGGGGGGAAGCTTCAACGGGAGGAGCTCATTGTTCCTGACTTAGCCAGGCCGGAGGACACTTTGTGAAACGGATAAAAGCCAAATAAACCAGCGGTATCCGAATGCGATAAACTGCAACGGCATGTTGCTGAGGTTAATTCAGACCGACTCAATCCTCATCCTCGTCGCACACTGCTGAGCAAATGTTATTCAGGGCATATTCTTCTCTCATTGGTTTCACAGTCATTTTAGGAGAAAGCTGAGGACTTGTTTTTGTTCTTGCCTGTGGTTTATGGGAGAGGAGTCCTGACTTCTAACCTGTAAAGGGTGCTTGCCGGCCTGACCTGGATCCTTCAGCATGAATTAAGTGAACAATGGGAGAGCTGGCTGAATGATGGCTCCACGCGCCTTTGTGCCTCTGTTACAAACCATTCCTAAAAAGGGGCGGCCTGGATGACACATTCTCTAGAAATCGATTACATTTACTCAGCCCCTGGGCCTCCTAAAAGCTGGATTTAGAGTAAAGTAAAAATGGGAGAAATGGCAAAAAAAGAAAATGAAATGAAAGCCCATTTGCATTTAAAAACAGAATAGAGAAAAGTGAATGAAGGCGGGTGGAGAGAAATGCCTCGGCGCAGGACTACTTTGCAGCCTCTGACGCGCACTCATGCGTCAAATTTCATCAGCAGTAGACCTATTGATTTTTTAACCCTGGAAATATAAGACCGGCGAGGGCAGGCAACACGATATCCGTGAATGTTTGGGTTGGTTATTTGCGCCTCTCCCTCGTCGCTGCATGCCGAGGGCTTGAGCAAAGCAAACGCCCGTCTGACAACACGCAGCTAACAGCGAGGCTGAGCTTCACATGCGTGACACTCGATTGAAGACGCATACGTTAAATCCAGCGCTGGGAAAAATTCAATATTTTTATTGTATCTAATTCCAGCGCAATCAAACACAAATACCAGAAGGTCCACTACGACTTTGCTGTTGAAACTAGTTCAGCTTCCATTTAAAAGCTTTTCATGGCAAATATGATCAATGCTCTGTAAAATTGAACAAATAAGAGCGAAGCCTCATACACCTGTCAGGAGCCGCCTCGAAGAGGAGCCTAAATGGAGGTGCGAGGCTTTGTATTCAAGGTGCACAAACTCTACATTTCTAGGTTGACACTGTGTCTCGGCGCTCAAAAGCTCCAAGGCCCAATTTCTTTGACAGGCCCGTCTCCTGCTAATAGGTCACAGAGCCATTGAAGTGCAGGGAGACAAGAATGGCAGATCAGCTCCTCCGCAGGTTTGGATTGATTCACAGTTTAGCTTCTTACAGCTTCTGAGCCTTCTGAGCTGTTTGCAAGTCTCGAGCTGGAGGGCGCCGAGGTCCGTTGGCCATGGCCACTAAAGAGAACAGGGGAGCAGGACAGAGCTCTTTAGTCTCCCAGCACAAAGGCCGAGTCACCGCAATGAAAGGGACTGGGACACACAGAAGCCGGTTAAAGCACTTTCTGTTTGGCCCAGCAGCTTTTCAGAAGCCTGGATTAAAAGAAAGGAGCGATTCAGGAGTCGCTCCCTTGTCTCGATTGCTTACTAAAATAATTTAAAACCCGAGACTGGATTTATACTGGGTCAAGGTTGCTCAACTTCCAGATGCAGCCCAGTCCATCTGCTGCAGGTCAGACCTCGCTTTCAATCACAGACAAGCAGAAGACGACACGCCAAGGGGGCGTCCGAGCAATCAACCTCTCCAAATAAAGGGAAGGGATTTCATAATGGCGCCCTATCAGGCCGCCACGCGTCGAGGTTATCTGTATGACAAAGCGACTTTCCCACTCTATGCATTTTCATGAGTCGACCAGGAGAGTTGACTGAAAGAGAAGGGTAGCGGTTGGTGACCTCCGGGTCAGGGGGTAGAAGGCTGCAGCTGGTCGCAGTACCTCCTCATTGACTGATTCCATATCCGCCCCATTGTGTGCGGCGCGTGTCCATTGTTCTGCAGCGGCATTAAAATGCATAGATTCCTGTCAGCCGTTTCACTGCTAGTTGACCTTATTAGTTAGGTGGATACATAAAACATGAAGTTTAGGATCATTGGACGTATGTGATTCACTCAAAAGGGAAGATAGTGGGCGCTGAATATGGCAGCGCTGTCTTAAAGGGTTGCTCAGTGTTCACGGTGCAATCAATAAACATACAGTTTACCGTTATGCTGTGTGATACCAAACAAATCCTTGATGTAGGTGTAGGTGCAGATATATTCGAACAATGTACCGAGGTAAAAAAGACGCCTTTGGAAATCCCTTGTGCTCTATGGATTCTCCTGGAAGCCTATTGTAGGTGCTCGCCACCCCGCCCCCACTCTCCTCTCTATTTTCCCTCTCTTCATGCTCCGTGCAGAGCACACACAGGCACGCTGCAGCGAGCGGAAGGAAGAGAGGAGAAAAAGCAGAGAGGAGAGGTGCTGATATTCTGAAATTGAGGGGCAACCCTGTCACAGTTGACCTAAAGAGTGAATTCCATTTTCTCTCTGCTATCCTGGGACTGACGGACCTAACTGAGGGCTTTCGCGCCCCTCGGCCCACCTCTCTCACAGCCATTTCTATCCTGAGTTCTCACCCGCCGTTAGACTGCTGTTCGTGCAGGTTCCCTGCAGATCAAGAATACACACCGAAAATATTTCCCAAAAGTGCAAAGACACATCTGACAAAGATAAAAGGTGCATTCATATCATCTTCAATTTCATATTCTGCTTCGATAGATCTATTTTAAATATCCATTATCTCAACGAGGCCTTTTACTATGCAGGGCACTGGAAGGGTTCTGTAGAAACAGACTACAGTCTCTAAAAAAAGGCAGCGCTGTCATTTCACGTGTACTTCTCTAGTAAAAACAAAGTACCAGCACTCATCACCAGAAGCACATCTGCAAAATATGGGGCTGAAGCAGTGACGGATAAAGGGAGTATATTTAGACCTCCAGTCCCTGCCCTTTGTGTCTTCCTGGTTTGTTCTACTGTGGGAGCCTAATCCACCAAAAGCAGATTATACATCCATTACATTCCTTAAAATTGCAGTTTTTTTAATACCACATTTGCAGAGGGAATGCAATGAAAGCAGCTTACTAATCATAAACCTCGCAAACTCTGTCTCTGCCACAATAAAAGGGTGGAGACATGCGAGCAAAATGAAACATGTTATTGATGTGCTCAAAAAAATACATTGTTCCATTGTTTCTTTGTAAGAAGGAAGAAAATACTTCACAACGGAGAGGAAAAATACAGTGTGATTACATACATGAGATGTATGCGTGTGTGCAATTGATTGCGCACTGTGACCTAAATAGTTTTCCAACTTGAATTGTGTTACTTTGTAACTAAATCAATATCGCATCATTTTGAAATGTTTTGTCTTTCCCTGCTCACAGATTTCTCCGTCACACAAAACCCCTCAAGTGGATTAGCTCAATATGAGAACATGACATTTGACAATTCAGTTGAGTTTCTGCACTTTTAGTCTAAAAAACTTTTCATCAATAGTTTTTTTTCCTGATGAGGTAAAAAATAGCAAATAATTTAAATTGCAATTACATGACCTGCAAGTGATCTTTTGTTTTCTTCAATAATGTAAATGCATTCCAGATAGATATAATGAGCAGACCAAAGCCTCCACATAAAACACTCCATTCAGAGTCGGCTTCCGTGTACCTGACCCAGTGAGTGTCCTCTCAATGACAACATGGCCGCCCCCACAAGCTGAAGCCCGGCCGCCATGATGACACAATGTACCCATCTGCCCTTCAAACCAACCCGGCAGCATGAGGCTGACCTGTGTGTGTGTGTGTGTGTGTGTGTGTGTGTGTGTGTGTGTGTGTGTGTGTGTGTGCGTGTCCCATCTGCCCTTTCAGCCAGGCAAGCAGCATGAAGCTGACCTCTGACCTTAGGATTATGGTCCCAACACGTGCCAGTGAGCAGGGTGATGAGATTGACCTATGTGATGCTACTGCTGCGGTGTGTGTATGTGTGTGTGTCTATTTAAGATATCGGACGGCAAAAGATCCACTGAACAACACACACGGGCAAACAAAACATGGCTTGCAATGCACACTTTTGAATCCATGCATTTATGTCTCTCTTGTTTCAAATGTTGTTAAAAAGCACTCAATCGTTCCGTTTACACCTACATTCAATAGTGCGGGTTCGTAAGTGTGGATACGTTAATACAGTGAGCGATCTAATGCGGCTCTGAGGACAGCCAGCTGTCCTGAGCTCTGACACAACCAATCATCACAAAGCCAGCGTGATCGCCTTGGCAACCCCTGCCACCACATAGCTTACCCCCGAGCGTCCTCCAATGAGGGAGCACCACAGCCTTTCCAGGCTCCTCCCACAGAGGTGGTGCAGAGCCTGCTGCATGAGCGGATGCTCTAATCTGGATCCAGTGAGGAGAGGATCACTAATCCCAGATTATGGCTCCTTGGGATTATGACAAACTGATGCACAGGTTTTGCCCTCACCTCCAATCCCCGAACCTCTCAATCTGGCTCTCTGCTCTGAACCTCAAACCGCACCCGGAGGAGTCTATTAAAGTCGAAGACGTGGCAACCGTATTGGTGCCGGAAATGAGATGTCTTGTTCGAGGTGTTGGCATGTTGGTCTGAGCAATTCAGACCACATCTGCTATCTGTCTCTGGATGTTTCTGAGCTGCGCAATGTTACAGTACAAGCGCACACAATGGTGTGAATGCTGCGATTGTCTGCACATTGAAGAAAACGGGTTAGCGGAAATGAAAGGTTCTCTCAGTCGCTGCTATCTGACTGAGCAAGTGACGGGTACATCAAGGGGGGGGTGGTAAGCAGAGCAAAGAAGACACTCCACCTCTACGGGATTGCAAATCACCATTCAGATACCTACTACATGTCATACAGAATAAAAGCGGGGACAGCACAGAACACTGCTCAGGCGAGACAAACGCAAAACTTCATGAAAAATGTTTTGCCGATCTCTCGGCTCATAAGAAATTCAATCTCTACTGACAGCATTTCTCAAAAGTGTTTTTCGCTCCCAAAAATCAGAAACTTTGCACAAGCAGTTCATAAATCTGAATGTGGCACAAGTCCCTCAGCCAGCAGAATTTAATTTATAAGTGACAGTCTTTGGGATTTAAGCTCCCGCGACTTGAGATTATCATGACCCAAAATGATTTCTGCAAACAGGAGAGAGATGGGAGACAAAGGGAGGAGGGAAATAGAAAAATTGTGGCGGGGGGGTGGGGGGGTGGTGATATAAAAGCTAAAATATTGTTCATTACAATAATCCATACATCACACGGTGACGTGTGAATTACAACCTCGGCGTCAACATGCGCGCAAATAATTACTAGGTTGTAATATTAATGATGAAATGTCCTCACGCGTGTTGCAGCTCGTGATCAATTCGTGGTTAATGAGTCGTTTATCTCTGTCCAATCGCTGCTCTTCCTCATGCCACCACCATGCTGCACGGACGATGCACATGGTGGAGTCCTCCATACAGTGTGGATAAATGTGCAAATTATCCCCTATAACGAAATCTATTTATCCTGCACAGTGAATGTGGAGAGGAACCTACAGCCGAGTGTGAGAGATGTGCAGCACAGGGATGAGAGTCTGCAAGTCGTCACTCCAAACCAAAACCAAAGAGGGGAGATTCATTGAATACCTCTTCTCTGTTTGAAGTCGCCTCGTGCCGACTGAAAACCTTGAGACCCGCGAGCCGTTCACAGTGGCGCGGTCAGATGCTTGTGCCTCCCCCCGATTTCATTTCTGATTTTCAACAGGATCGGGCCCACCTCGTAGCAGTGCGCCTTAGCTGTTAGCCGCGTTAGCTGTGTCATTCTGACCCTCAGTCGCGGCTCATCCGTCGCCGCGCTGACTCAGGGACTGCGCTGTGCTGGCCTGGGGCTCCATGAGAGAGTTTTTGTTTGTGCGTGTTTGTGACATGGAAGGCGGTTTACGCCCAACGGCGTTCGTACCTCTTCGACTTTCTTCCTCGCGGCTCGTTAGGGGCCTTCCTTCTGTTCTGACGCTGATTAGTCCTGACCTGAGCAACCTAGCGCTGCTATATCCAATCAGCCTAATCACTCAAACTCTTTCCTTCCCCCCCACCTTCTTTACGCTAATGGGCTTTCCCTGCTCTGGTGACTTAGCACTTAAGAGCAGGGTGGGGGGGTGGGTCACTACTTGGAAAAACCTGTTAAAACTTCTTAACAGCGCAGACGCTGCCCTTTAGTGTGCAGGCAGCTTTGGTATTTATGAAGAAACGACTAGTGCCATCCGTAGGTACCCTTATTTACTCATGTGAGCGGTGGATAACCCAGTTACCAGCATGCCTTTGTATGAATTTGCATCACCTCCCAAAGGGCAAGCAAATGAATGAATATTCACGCTTAATCTATAGCCCACGGCAGCCATGCATTATTCATGAGTTGTTGCTGTTTTTGTGGTAGCGCGCACTCAGTTTTGTCATCACAAATCATAATTTAATTTTCTCCCCACTTCATTTTCTGCCATGCGCCAAGTGAAGGCTGCACTTGTTAAAAGGCATGCAGCAAATCACCGCATGGAACGAGACTGACTAATGTCTCTGGCACCCCCGCAGTTTTTAATCTAACGAATAATATAGAGCGCCGTCCTTAACAGAGAGATTTATGCATTTTAATGCTTACAACAACATTCCTAATCTCAGATTCTGCCTCTGGTTCTCGATGGGCTTCCTTGTCAGCGAAGACTCGCGGCTGTCACTTAGCTGCGGAAGGGCTCAGAGCAGCAGCGGTAAAGACATTCGCGAGACAGGTGCCATCTTAAATCATGGCAGTCATGGCGACATCTCGCAAACTAGATTTGGACCCCTGATATTCTACGTCTGTGTGCACCAAACCCCTTATGTTTAGGATGTCAAAACCCACCATACTTAAACACATTTAGATACACATGCATCCACAAAGGCCTGATCAGCTGTAACTACGGCATGACTCGGAATGAAAGAATACGTCAGAATGGGGAAACAGCGTTCACACTCACTTGTCCAAGCCAGCAAAAGGGACCTCTAATAGGTTTCTGTATGAAGGAAGGAGAGAGTGAGGTGACAGTTTAAAAGCCTTCCTTGACACTCACAAAATGGGCCTACCTTCTTCCACACAATTGCGTCGACAAGTCAAATTGCATTAGTGATGCACAGTGTTTTCACAGAAAAAAAGAAGAAGAAATCACAATAGAGCTGAAATATGGTGCGTTGTGTAGAGTCAATGTTTGGAGGGCGTTCCTCTTTTGTAAGGAAATGCTGCAGGACGTTGACATCATCTTTCACAACAAAATAAAATCGGCACTTTGGCTGTTGGCAAATATCTTAGCTGAAATTGCTTTTGGGGAGGAAAAAAAACAACCTATTATATATAAGTGTGTTGAAAATCACAGTATGTTCATTTAAGAGCCTTTGTCTCCCTTTAGTCATGTCAAAATATTCTCTCAACAATCACTCAAATCCTATCTTTGTAAAATATACACAGATTCTTCTTGATATAAAACGTCAGACTGGTTTAAAAGGAGAAATAGCACAATCCAGCAAAACAAAAAAATAATTGCACTTATACTTTTTGGCCAAACATGAATATTCAAATCCATGAATTAGCGGTGAAAAAATAATTAGCAGTATATTAGCATTTGTTTACTTTTCCATGCATAAAACCTTTTAATGAGAATGCATTAACAAGCTCTCGACTCCGGGGAGGTTCTCAGCGTTGAGAACGCCTTGCATCTTTGGGAAAGTGCTTCGTTATAAAAGAAAAAAAGTTGGAAATGTATTATGCCACGGAGAGCTAAATATACTCGTCTAATGCAGCATGACACGTCCTCACCCAACCTCAACTAGTGGGATTTTTCTCTCCGTGCATTGAAACGTAAAGGGGAGGAAAATACCATCTCAGGGTAATTATAACACATACAGTGACTTGACATTTAGGGCACAGTGTAGAGAGGGGAGATAGTTGGCCTTATCAGAAGCAATAATGAAAGGTCAATGGCCTCCTCAGTGTTTACCTCCAATCATTTGGTCTGAAGAAGCCTCTTCAGTTGCCAATGAAAGAGCAGCGACCTGTTTGGGGAGATAACAGAATTGTTGGCCGCAGGTAAAACAAATAATGCCGTTTCATTTTTTCTGAACCCGGTTTTTAGACTTTAATTTCCACAAAGAAATTTGATTTCATCACAGAGCATAAAAAATGCTCATGAGAAATTCAAAAAGGAACTCTTTATTTCCCAATTAGATGTAATATTGGACAGAAAAAAAAGGTAAATGGTACAATGACACGCCCACCATATCAGCACTCCCCAATGCACACGCAGCATATTAATGTGTATTGTTCCATTGTTACACTGTTTCTTTCACACATTTTATGCCACTGCTGCGGAGGTGAAAACTAAGTAAAGTCTCTTTTTTTCCTCTCTATGTATTTATGTCTCAGTCAGTGCAGGAAAAAGCTGCATTGATAAATAGGTCAGAGAGCTTTTCCAGCCCCCCAATGGTTTCAGGCCCAGCTTGGCAAATTGAACGTAATTAAGGCCCAAGGCAAAGGTTGCACTTTCCTTGAAATAGAGGGAGGAGTGGTACAGAAGGTAGCTTGCTAGGATGGGAGACACGCTTCCATGCATGTTCAGTAACGCATGCCTGGGCACACAGGATCCACAGAGCCGCAGCCGTGAGAGGAAAAGGAAGAGGAGGAGGGCTGGAGAGAGAGAGAGAGAGAGAGAGAGAGAGAGAAAGGATGGCAGCCATTACAGAGGCAGGAAAACTCTCTGTGCATGTCTCTCTCCATCACACCGCTGCTCCTCTCCGACCCTGTTTCTGGGTAAATGTTTGCTCATACGTTGTTGGTTATGTTACTTGCCCTGACACACTGTACATGCACAGTGCCTGCTTGGTCCCAGCGATGATGTGCACATAAAACATTGTTTGATTCGGTTTTGAGTCGTGAGTTTCTGATACAAAAAAACCCAGAAAAGACTTTTGGGCTGAGCTAAACTAAAAAAAAGGCTTTTAGTAGCTTTCAAAGTAGCGTTCACAATGCTTTCCTCAATAGTGGGTTGGGGTATACTGTTAGTGGCCCGGCACGCTGTTAGTTTCCCAGCATCCTTTGCTCTGGGGGCTTCACCTCTGGTAAAGGAGGTGGAGGTGCAGGCCTGGATGGAGGTAAGTTGAGTATCCTCCGTCAGGCTGTACTGATGAAAGCACAGCAGGTTTGCGATGTATTCTGAGTCAGCTTCCTCTTCCTCCACGCGGCACCCATCTCCATTAATGAGAGCCAGTGGAGAGCGAGGACTCCCGGCAGGAGATCTACGTGGCATCATCTTCAGCCGCCAACACTGTCGCCCCCTCGCATTAGCTTTCTCATTAGCTTTCTCATTTGTTTCCCCATTAGCAGAGGGTCCTTGATAACAGCTTAGATGCTTTCTGTGTGAGGCTACACGATGCCATGAAAGGAGTTACACACAAGTTTCCTTCTTCGCACTGCAGATGCAACTAATTGTTGGATGACAGATATTAAAGTATGAAAAGAAATGTGTTTGTGAAGCACTGCGGTTAAGAATAATGTAAACATTGTGAGAAGATCATATTTCAGGTTTAAAAGCTAATGGAATATACATTAATAGATGTTTGACATTATTTATGATTATATCCTTTTTCTTCCTCTAATGATGTAAATATTTCCCCTCAATAGCAGAGCAGGGCGCTGTGACAAGTCTCCCTACAAACCCTTCAATGTGTTGTACAGTATTTAGACTGGATTTAAATGATTAACAAATAGCCTTTTTCCCAAGAGAGCATTATGAATTATGTCAGTAACTAAAAGGGCAAACTAATATTAACTCTCGTGCTAAATTCACAATGTCATGATAGTGACAACTGATTCTCATAATGATTTAAAAAATATTTCATTCAAAAAAGGAAAACATAATTAAATCAAACTAGACTGATTACGATAATAAAGCATTTTGTTATTGCTTTTAATCAGAAAACATTTAACGTAAATTACATGGCAGAGAAATAATTTTTTATTAGTTTTGCCTCAACGCCTTCAAGAGATTTCAAATATCTGCAGAAAAATGACTTGACATTCACCTAAATTGCCTCTTGGAATTGTCCTGTTTATTTCTTAGATGGACGAGCAGCAGCATTTCACCAGGCGCGCTGCCCGTCGTTAACACCCACTGTGGTCACGTGAAAGATTTACCATGGAGACGCTGGCCGGGAGGCTCCAACTCCAGCCTACATCAGAATGTCAAGGAATGTCCAATGTGGAGACGGGGGGAGGAAGGGAGGGAAGGAGAGAGGAGATACAGTGGCGTTGCTCCCTAAGCACAGCAGGCTCAGCTGGCCTTAACAGTCCCCGGTCCCCTCCGCCTCGTAAGACTAATGGCGGAAAATCACAACCTGGGGGGGTTGGGGGAGGGGGGGGGGGGGTGTTTGATCCTCTTCAGGGCCTCTGAGGCCTCATTAATATGCAGCTTTTTGTGTGAAACGGACATAAATACACGCACTGAAATGTGTGCAAGGTTTCACACGGCGGCGTGTAGGAACAGAACCATTCAGAACGCACACACCGGCGAGCATGAAGCCGCGCAGGAAAGGCACGAAAAGACATTCATGCATCTGCTGCAGTCACAGACGCACAATGGGACGCTTGCATGGGGGGGGTATAAGCTACGAAAAAACATTTTGCTGTTTGCCCCCTGACTACACATGTAAGAAAACCAGACAGGTATCACCTCCCTCGCCGCTGCGTGGTATATGTGAATGTGCTGCGTAGGCTTTTTTTTTTTTTCTTCGCCATCTCTGTTCTCTATGTATGGTTCCCCCCCCCCCCCCTCCCCAACCCTCTCCATCATACTGCATGCTCCTCACCCACACAGCAGGCTCCCCTCCACTCTCCCCCCACCCCCCCCCCCCCCACCCGAGCAAGCTCTCACCACCCCCTGGGAGGACGGAGCAGCCAGAGAGAAATTAATTGAAACCTAAACCCCGATGCAGGATTAACTAAGTAGGTGAATTCCAGTTGTCACATAATCAGGGCTAGTGTACTATTTGACTTTCATCAAACGGGGCTGACTGAAACAGCGGCCGGGGATGATGACAGGGAAAAAGGAGCCAGCTGCTGCGTCTCCCCCCCCCTCCCTCCCTCCTCTCTTTCTCTCTCCATCCCATCCCCCCTCTCCTCAGCATCCCTCTCCCCACCCCTGCCTCCTAACCTCAGTTTAGGATGTTTCCCAGGGCGGACCGTCGGTATGTGCACAGGGGATCTCAGCGGGTAAAATCAAGTGTTGCTTTCATTTTTTTATGACCTCTCCACACACACACAGATAACCAACGGTAACCATGGAAATGTATCTCTCTTTGTCATTGACGATGAAGACAAGGAGGACTTTCAATAAGCAGTTTCTCATTCTGTATTAAACAAAGCAACTAATTACTGCACAAGCTGCTGAAATGTGCCCTTTTCTCAGCTACCACAAATGCGCCACGGTGTTGGTTTTGGTTTACTTTGAAACAACGGGGAGGGAAAATGTTGAAGTAAAGTGGGTCAAAACAGCAAGCCGCTCTGATGAAGCATGACTTGCCGCAAAAAAAAAAAGAAAGAAAAACAAGCCGCGAGGACGTCAGAAGATTTTTTCCTTAACTTTCTGAGGATGATTTGGACCAAGCAAATGCGCTTGATCTATTCTAACACCAAAGATATCCTTTGGTTTAATTTTAGACTGCATTCTGTGATGGTCATTTTTGATCAGATGTTGATGCAAAAACAATAAACAAAAGAATGGAATTTAGCATAAATTCTAAACGAGCCGTGCGGGAAAAGGTGACACACTAGCCCCCCTTTTCAGCACTAACAGGCAGTATACTGACATTGAATAAGTGGTTTGTATTGCACTATAATGTGGTGGTAATTGGAGGCTGGTGTATAAAAAAGCCATTAATGAATGACAAAAAGGTAAAACACCCGTACTGTTATGAATTAAATCTTCAGGAGGAATTATAATTGTTGAGAAATACTGTATTAGAATGTCCTAAATATAGCAAACAGCTAAATTATAGTGTCTTACAAGGTTACAAAGTTTACAACATAAACAAGGTTATTGCTTTTGCTTAATAACAACCCTACAAATAATATAAAATGCTAGTGTTATAATGAATACTACATGACCCTCGTTCATTCCCAAATGTCGACATAATTAAATGGAGAAAACTCAATTTTTCAAGGTATTTCTTTTTTTGTTTTAATAATTGGTGCCACAGCTGGAATTCAACGCTGCTGCTGCAAGCAATGACACTATTACAACTCTGAATAATCTCATTCTGTTTGCAGATCAATATTATAGCAAGTTGTCTGCGTGTGTGTCGGAGTGTGTTTGTCTGTGCATGCAGCGGATTGTCTAGGTGTGGATGGCAGTGGGTGTGGGCAGCGTGAGTACAGCAGAGCAAGCTGCCAGCTATCCAGTTGATAATATAGCTTGGGTTTATGCCCAGTGAGGTTGACCTCGGCCTGTCGGCTAGCAATGTCATTTACCACCTGCCTCACACACACACACACACACACACACACACACACACACACACACACACACACACACACACACACACACACACACACACACACACACACACAGTCCTATCTCTGCCTGCAGCTCTACCACATGACACATATACGGACATATCCCTTGGTGGTGGGAGTACTTGTGCATCCACATGTGTCGTAGTGTGTTATGTTCGAGAAGTGTCTGCGTGCATATCAAAGAGAGAGTACATTAAATTGTTTTGAACGGAAGTTAGGCTTATGAGAAAATCATTTCATTGTGTTTCTGAGAAGAGAAGGCACGGACATAAAACAACCACACGAAAAAGAAAAAAACAAAAACAGAACTCGCACGGGCTCAGACACGCTTCCACAGAGCTGTAGGGTGAAGACGTTTGGAGCAGCACACCTGGACAGATGGCAGGCAGCCGTCCCGTTGGACCTGCCATCAGAGCGCTGCCTGAGAGGAAGAACGCAACAGAAGCAGTTTCATCTGCTCCACTCTCTCTCTCACACACACACACACACACACACACACACACACACACACACACACACAGGATCTCTTTCTACATTAAAATGACACCATATGGACCCTGACACAAGCACGTGTGGGCATTCTTGTCTAATAAGTCACTGAAAAAATACAATGGAAACCACTAACAGTACATGTTTGTATAAATATGTCAAATATGTGCACACGGACTGCTGCGTGTGCCAGGCTGTAAAATAAACCACTGTAATGGCACGACAGCATTGTTATACATACTGCGACAGATAAATCGTGGTACAAACCCGGGGATAGGTTTATGCCTGAACTCTGGCACCTGGATTCATCTCAACTGATCTAATTAAGATGGATTTTTGTTCAGTCAAAAGGTTTTACTGCGGGACAGACGGGAGGCTGCTGTTGCTGCGTCTCTGCTGCGTCTCGGCTACAAGAAGCTGATTGTGGATGTGATGCTCTCCGTTACAGGGAGGAGCGACGGATGGAGTGGCTAACAAACTCCCCGAATCAACTAGTCCACCCGAAATCACATCAAATCATTGAGGAGTCCATTAAGGGAAGTTAGAAAGGCCTTGGATCTCAACAAGCCTATCCTTCAATTTTATTGAGTCTTCTCAGTAGCTCTTGGTGTATTGTGAATACCTGTCAATAACAATTTGTCTACATGAGTTGTGTTGACAAACAGTGTTTGTGTGCAGCTGACAAACACGTAAATGCACATGCACGCGGTTTAGACTTTTCTTCTCCATCCGGACCCTCGGGAACAATAGGAGAAGAGCGTATATGAAGAGTTGTAGGGTCGTAGTGCAGTTCATACGACAATATGCAATGCGTTGCACATTTTTTAAACCGTAAATGTGAAGCATTATGTGCTGTGCTTTAATATACTTTTTTTTAAAGAAATAAAAATATGTCAGCCACAGAGATAGCAAACCTGAAATTGTCACCAGTTAAGAGTTAGAAAACTAAAGTGCCGACTGCACAAGGGACTATTGATGCGTGGTAATTGTTGAGAGGAGATATGAGCTTCTGATGTCCGTATTATCTAGCTTGAAAGAAATCAAGTGAATTGTATATGGACATTCTGTCAATTGTTGCGGCTTTCATTTGCTAAATTCTTTTTTTTTAAAGCAGAAAGGGTGGTGACAGAGATTTCTTTGCTTCCTTAGATCTGATGCGGGGAACATTTAAAAACAAAAACGTATTTTCCCCCACAGGCTCTGCGCGGCTTCATTCCGTGGATGTATAGGCAAAGGCACCTTCACGCTGACAGCTATACTGATTCCTAACCCTCTTCCCTTCCAATCGTTGAGCTTCAAACATACCTAGACCCCCCCCCCCAAATATCCATCCATCTCCTCTTTCGTACTCCCGCTGTCTGCCTGTGCCTGCAGAGAGCCGCTGCACACAATCCATGTGCATCGTGTCAGATAGATTGTGGAGAGGAATCAATAATGCAACTGTAAATTTCATTTAAATAAACATTAGCGGCCTACTTAATTAATGAAATCTCATCTGCAATTTGTCAGTGAAAGGAGTGCTATCTCCTTTGATGTTGGTATGAATATTCTTTTTCAGAAAATGAGGCACTATTAGTTCTTATTGTGGCGTTAGACTGTTCCTGCACTCTGCGCTGCTGCCTGAACCTTCAGAGAACACGACGCGACCAGATTAAAATCATTTACTTTGCGGGGAGGACAATGAGAGGCCATAAAATGAATGTGAGGAAACATTATGAGGAATAGCGAGGAGAAATCCAATGGATCTGATCTGCATGCAAGCAACCTGATAAAATGCTTGAGCAATCTCAAAGGCCATATATCAAACAGTACACGGCGTCAACGTGGAATCAATATGTGAGAGGTCCACACCCATCAGCAATAACGCTGAGCGTTAATAACCAGCAGGGATATGAGAGATAAATAACTAGGGGAAGTATAAAACAACACACTGTCATACTGGGAGATGAGTATCTAACCTGCCCTTGTCGGTGAGCAGAGAACAGCTGCTCATGACCCAATTTCACGTGGATACATAATTCATTGTTGAGCCATAACACTTCCACACCACTATAAAAAATACTCATCACAACAAGTTAGCGAATCTATTTCAACAGATTCCCTCGTTTTAACATCACAACTGCTTCATTAGTTGGGAGAACTACTCATAAAAGCTTCACTGACCTAAATAAGTCAAGTTGATCAACGCATTGCCCAAGTTGATGAGTTTAAAAGATTCAAGATGGTATAAAAAGTCTTGATGCGATAACCATGAAACTAAAAGCTAACACATCAATCACAACAGTAACAGTCAATTGTATCTTCTAATTAAAAGTAGAGATTGAAAGATGAATAGATATTCATGTGTTCCTAACCACGAAATAGAAAACTGCCGTAGAAATAAATACTTTAGTAAATAGACTGGGATTGTATGTGTCAAGGCACTTTTTAACCAACAGACTCTTTTACACAGAAGCACGCAAATGCTTTTCATTCCTTTTGAAGCAAAACCAGGTTACAGAATCGAGCCAAAAACTGATTTGTGCTCAGGTGTGGAAGAGACTAGAATAAGCAAAGTGGAACCCCCCCCCCATCCCTTATATTTGGGACACCTGAAATAGGCCAGAGGCTGATTTCCTCCTATCAGAGGAGCACTGGGAAGCCTGAGAGACTGGAGGGAAGAGAGGAGGGGGATGGATGATGGCGGCGGCGGTGGGGGGATTCAGCGGGGGCCTTAAGTGTGCTATCATAGGCGTCTCTTGTGCCTGCCTGCTTTATTTGCAGTAGTCAGGTTAATGAGTCCACCAGCCCACTTGATGTTGAGAGGCCTGCCACAAAGAGTTGCCTCATTAGAGCGAGCCTGGCACGCTGCTCTGAGACAAAGGGACATTCACGCTCTCTGAATGCCTTTACGCTCCTCAATGCTGCCAGCCCGCCTGGGCCAACGCCATGGCATGCCCCCCCCCCCCTCCGCCCTGCACACGCCCTGGCTCCTGGCCAGCCACACCACGGCCCTCAGTCAGGCTGGTTGGACCGGCAGACTGCTGCAGCGCCGGGCCAAAGTGTCGGTGCGGAGGAGGGGGGGGGGGGGGGGGGGGGTAATCGGAAAGTGTCTTTTACAGGGGAGGAAGCCAGCCGACATGCTACGTTATCGATGAATGCGATTGGTGCTCGGTCTCTCGGGATGCCCGTGACCGAGCTCTTCCCCTGCTTCCCTCCTCGCTTTATCTTTGCGTTTCCTTGCTGTGGCTCAACGCTCTTCACTTTGTGAGCAAACCACCTTGAAAGAAAAAAGGTCCTTACCAAACTGGAGAAATCTTTAAGACATAAAAAAAACGTATGAAATGTTCTGCATAATGTTGAATATAGAATCAATCCATCAAAAAATGCTCTTAAGGCATATTTCAAATATTGTGGTTAACCCTTTTATATCTGAAGTGTCAATCATATATGTAATACAAAGACTCCTTTTACAAAATATCCCTCACGATATGCTTCAAAGTTTAGTCACTGACCATAAATCTACCACGGAACACGAGATAGTACATCACACTTTTACAAAACGCCGTGCGAGGATTTAGACACACAACCATTGGGGAGACATGAACCAACACTCATATTTCATGATTGATGCACTGGCACAGATCCAGTTCACCATTTCCATGCAAGAATACAAAAATCCATTTCAGGGTCAGGAGTTAAATATTTTCTGCATGGCAATCCGCTGTTTCCGCCACACTATTTATAGCGCAGGCAGAAACAGCTGAGCTGACTGCAGTGATGTCACTTGCGCTGATGGAATGCTTTGTTCCACAGCGTGTGCGAATGCCACCTGGGTCTGAGCGAGCTGCGAGGGGAAGCTCGATGTGGGAGCCAAGATGGCTGTCGTTCGCCCCATTTTTTCAAGTGTAAAAAACAAAACCAAAAAAAGACACCCATCCCTATCTCCTTGCACCAGGCAGCCCACGGACCCGCACGCGGTACACATCCTCGTAGAAGCATTCTCCCCTCGGTCATGCCTCTGTGTGTTAATATCATCAAAGGTATCGGTATTTGTGGCTTCTATTTGGAGCGTAGCGCTCCTGCCAAAGTGGGGTAACATCAGGGTTACCACGCAGTGCAGCTGAATGGGAGAAACTAACACACGGGATCCTAAAGCATTTCACCGTTTGTCACTCAGTGCATTACGCGCATGCGGTTGAGGCGTTGAAGGAGCGCTATATCCATACATATTTTTAGTAAGCCTTTGGGCTTCTTTTCAGTGTCCCTAAAAGAGCATGGTTGCTTGGCAACCATTATTGTTGCCATGGAGATTCATGTGTTGGCAGCTGCTGCAATCAGCATTAACTCAAGGCACATATTCTCATTCCGATAGTCAGGCGATGGGAAGGCAACTAGGACACACAGTCAGAGAGGGATGCTAATCCGTGTGAAACATATGCTCATCCATTACTCGCTGCATTAATACAATTATATCAAAAGAAATGTATGGCTGTGCTTTGGTGCAATGATCACGTTGCAGGCAGAGGCATTCAATTCTACCTCGTAACGGATCCCCATTTTCATCTAATAAATGGCAGCAGGCTGTAACACAATGGAAAACGAGGCAATTTTGCCTGACATAAACATATTTGTCTCCATTTAGTCACATTAGAGACTGGATATTTGAATATTTGTTTTTTCTTTAAAAGCATCAAGGTGAAATGCCATGTACAGCCCGCTTCTGTGAGAAAAGTGTGAAATATACAGTATGTATAAGCAGCACTTTCAAATGGAGATGACAACGTTGCTTGTGTAGCCTGATAAATCATTTCTAAAGGAAACTTCTATACGGAACTGAACACTAACGGAGAGAAACCAGGCTTATGTTTACTGATACATTTTAGAATAGACCCAATATTTGTAATCACCTCTCTGAACTGCTGCTGTTTTATTTCAACCTGTTGGGGGATAAGTGATATTTACCCCTTTCCCTGGTTCATGTGGGTACGCAGCCGTGCCCACTGGAACAATTGCAGTCCTGTTGAGAGTCGTCACGCACAGGAATCATAATAGCAGTTATTTCCTCTCTGGTTCTCTTTTTTATAGCGCCCGGCTCTCTCCGTTATTTCACTGTTGACATCACAGAGCTATGTGGGGATAAAGAGGCAGAAAAAAAAAAACAATAACAGACCCATTGACCCCCATTTCACAAACCTTGGGGGTATGGGAGAAATCCACTTACAGGGCTGGAACAGACCTGCTGATTGGCCCACAATAGGCTTCGTATTAGGCAACAGTGGGAACGCAGCGGAAGGTCTTGACTGCTGCCATTTCAGAGTGAGGATGTTTCTCCCACTGATTTACATCTAACGCCTTCTGCACCTCGGAGGAAATAACAGTGCGAATCTGCGCCTCAAATCAGAGGGACAATCGGATAACCGGGAAAATTAAGTTATCGAACAACACGTTAATTCCAAACCTTGCTTTGTAAAATCACTGATCTGCAGCAGTGGCTACAGAAAACAAGTTGATAGAGCGAAGCGATTTTTAGAAGCATTAACACCTGTGTCCAGAATGCTGACTTTATTGGTTTATTTCAATTACTGCTCTCTGTTTACACATGGAGGATGCATCTTAAAGATGTGCAGGGCTGTTAAAGCACATCTTGCGAAAATGAAAGACAGGGCTTTCCCTTTCAACACACCAACCCATCCGACATCTTCTTCCTTAAAAAGGAAACCGTGGGCTAATGATTCGGTACATTTCCTCTCTCTTTCAGCTTTAATTGCCCTACACAAGAGCAACACGGCTTTTGGAGTCAGACGTGATAATCTCCTGGCATAAGCATTAGAATGGAGGCTCACCTTGCTTTCTCGGGATGCTGCTGGTTGACATTTAACATCACAGAGAGAGGAGAGGTGGAGAGCCAGGTGCCCTACATGCACATTTGACCCCCTGCTAATGTCAGAGGGGGAAGGTCCCACACACTCATCCTTGATTCTCTCACACAAAATACTACAAGGGCACACGGTGCAAAGCATCTGTCTGAGTTTCCTGTTTCATAGGTTCATGAAGTGGGTGATGACGTTAACCCAAAATACCAGATAACAAATTCTTTTTAATGCACTGGAATGTGGGTTTCTGATGTAAACAATGTGGTTGATATTGTATGATAGTAGGAAATATAAGGCTTTAAGCAAGCATAAAGAAACTAATAAATGTACATAAAAACAAAGTCAAATACAGACTGTCCGATATAATAATCTCTGAAATGACAGGTATTGGTAAATGTGTCAATTGAAGCGAAATTGAAGCAAAGCTATAGATGAATGATTTAACACTCAGTGATAAGCTCGATGTCTGTAAGGGAAGATGAACACTTTGGAGGACACACAGCCAGAAGGCCTGTCCCAGTGCAGATGACCTGGTTCTGCTCGCACGCAACCATGAAATAACAACTGCTGTTTGGTGCTGATGATAGCTTGGGGAGTGTACTGTCCCAGCTCGGGATAAGCCGGCGCATGTTACGATTAGGGATTGTTTCAAAAAATAAAAGACAAAACAACATTGCAAATGAGGGTATGCTGAAACACAGCGGGATCTATTGGTTTACTCTCTAAATGTGGAGTCTAGTTTACGACTGTTGGTATTCTGTATATATTAATGTAATGTTCTAGCAAAAATAGTTTGTTTTTTCGATCACACCATTGTCATTTTGACATTGAATTCTAAAAACTGCTGAAATGTTAGATGAATCCGTATTCATGGAGAAAAAGCCATAAACATGTGAACATGGTTTAATAACATAAGAGCTTATAACCTTTAGATTTAGAATCCAAAAGGACGATTCTTATTAATTTGTTTGCATCTTTTCTTCATTATATGCACAAACAAAAAATTAAACTGCACACAATTTTGGAATTTTGTTTTAAATATTTGTCTTAGTTTTTTGAGAAATCATTTATTGAAATCATGAATATAATGCATTGAATGTATTTCTATTGACATTTTTGTCAGTGTGAAAATTGCTTGAGACACAAATCAATTATTGTACATTAGTTTGAGAAATGCATGAATATCAACTCAACAGAGCACAATGTTTCTATATCCCAAAGCATATATGTGATGATTGTGCAGGCTCAGTCACCATTGTGTAGCCCCCTGCAATAATGGTGACTTAACATTGCTATAAATACAAATCTTCCGATTGACATTTTTAATTCATGCAAAAGCTTATTGTGGTCCTGATTTAAATTATCTTTGGACACAACACAACTGAAAGAAATGATCATTATGAGCAAAATTTTCATTAAATATTCCATTAATAAATATTGCATTTAGTTCTCAACCTAAGGAAACACACAGTATGCCTCCTCTTACGTGGTACTGCATGCAGTACTGTGTTGCTTTTGGAACAAAAAGCATATTTTGATTCTGCAAGGAAAAAGTACTTGTTAAGTGACCATTGAATACATTTGAGTTGAAGAGGGAATTAAAATGCAAGTAAAAAGACATTCCAATTTGTTCAAACAATGACAATATTTGTAAGTTGCTGTCTCACATCTATCAGCACCACATCAGCACACAGGAACAAATTGAAACATCCAAATGAAACTTCAGTTCAAATCCCTTTTTCTTCATTTGAATCCAAATGTGACTGAACAAATTCCTTCAACGTCTTTCTAAAAAACAACTATGTTGCAATTATTGACCAATAACTGATGCATAAAAAAGAAGAAATACAAACATATCAAACGATGTACATTTCATGCAGAATGATATAGTCCCAAAAAGCAAAATCGTTTAGGCTGAGTCATTTTGGGGGTTGGGGGAGGCCTGATGCATTATGCAAAATATAAGGGGGGGATGGAAAGGCTGCAAGTATTAATGCATCTCGTTGCTAAAACTGATGCAACTACAGGGCTATAGAGCACAGAGCCTGCAGTTGCCTGGACCTATTTTCCTACATAGCACATTTTCGTTTCGATTTGGTTTCTAATTCCTTCCCAAAAAGACTAACACCAATGCTTGTTGGGGAGCCTTATTGTCTACAGGAACGTTCCAAATTAAATTAAAGCATGCTAATTTACCCGGCGCTAAATGTAATTTGATCT